>NC_054748.1:18511224-18696224 GCF_018143015.1 Lytechinus variegatus | reverse complement strand
GAATTCAACAGATATCCCCAATTCGGCCAAAGTTCATTGACCCTAAATGACCTTTGACCTTGGTCATGTGACGTGAAACTCATGCAGGATGTTCAGTGATACTTGATTAACCTTATGTCCAAGTTTCATGAACTAGGTCCATATATTTTCAAAGTTATGATGGGAATTCAACAGATATCCCCAATTCGGCCAAAGTTCATTGACCCTAAATGACCTTTGACCTTGGTCATGTGACGTGAAACTCATGCAGGATGTTCAGTGATACTTGATTAACCTTATGTCCAAGTTTCATGAACTAGGTCCATATATTTTCTAAGTTATGATGACATTTCAAAAACTTAACCTCAGGTTAAGATTTCGATGTTGATTCCTCCAACATGGTCTAAGTTCATTGACCCTAAATGACCTTTGACCTTGGTCATGTGACATGAAACTCTGATAGGATGTTCAGTAATACTTGATTAACCTTATGGCCAAGTTTTATTAACTAGGTCCATATACTTTCTAAGTTATGACATAATTTCAAAAACTTAACCTCAGGTTAAGATTTGATGTTGACGCCGCCGCCGCCGCCGCCGCCACCGCCGCACAGTGGGCCAGAATGAATCCAAAGTGCGCCAAAACCCATTAGTCACCCATTTGTACGATCAAACTTGGTAGACAGGGGTAATTTCACCCGTAGAATTAAAAAAAAGTATTTTCAAATGTTGATGACGTCATCAAAATACCGTTTTCTGATTGGCTGTTAATATTTGAGAGGAAAATACATGTTTCTACTTCTACAATAAGTTTCAAATTTTCAGAAATTAGTTTTAAAGACATTTCAGCAACAATTAAGCATATTGCAAACAACAAACAGCAAACAAACAAGAAAAGCCTGTGTTCGGGGTAAAAACAATTCAATTAGTGACTTGAGTATCGCTTAAAGAGGGCGCCCTACCATGAATCCGCAATTGTAAGATTCATAGTGAAATTGTAAAAAAAATGCAAAGGAGTGTTTTCATTCCCTGAGTACAATGATTAACCACATCTACATGAATTAAAATGGATTGATACCCGACGTGGACAGTGAAATCTTTAAATAAGGATTCCAATGATAAATGATAGAGGGTCCTCTGCAGGTTAATCACTACAAGGCCTACCTAGCGACTTCACAAAGAACGTCGTATAAAAAGTTATTCCGAATCAGAGTCTCTGTCAGCTATCTCATCGACTATTATGTCTTTGGTGAGAGGATCTTTTAGCATACTTTGAACATCAGGAGGAAGAGGCTGTGATTGTTGTACTCTTAAAGACTTGCTGCTAATCACAATGTCACCTGTTACCATTAGTCTGTGGAATACATCACTCATGGTGTCTGTACGAGATGTCTTTCTCGCATGCATTCGTCTGTAGATCTTATTGTCTTTGTTCCTGGCTTCTTGCGCCTCCTCACTCATCATTCCGATTGGCAGGACTGAAGATGACAAGATAGTGGCACCATGGACTAATAATACGTGGACGCTTACAGGGAATCGATACCAAGGGTAGAGCTCCAACTGTAACTCTGCTGTTTCACGACAGTATTTTCCGAACTTGTTGGCATCCAATGGAAGTTTGCAAAATAATGCCAACAAAATCATTCTGTACCGATGGATTAGCCCTTCGTCCAAACCACAAATACCTGCGAAGGCCTTTTCGTTCTTGAAAGCTCTTCTAGCTGTGTTGCCATCGTTTGTGTTTCCTGCACCTTGTTTAGGTTCATCCACTTTGATTCCAAGCTCTTTCTTGAACCGATCGTGGATCACTTTCTTTTTTCTTTGGATCACGTCCTTGTCTTCATTCGATGATACACGCCATTTCTTTATCTCAGTTCTGTAAGCAATGTGAAGCAGCATCTCGAAGCACCTGATCAATTTGTGAAGAGGCGAAATGCCATACACATAGGTCTTCGGATCGGAGCAATGCACTTCTACCAGGTTGTTGAACTGCGTTGGGGTCGCATTGCAGATATAGCATCTCATTGAAGATTTTGTCTCGGTGAGCGCGTTGATGACCTTCTGGTCAACCATGGTGAGATGGAGTTCATAATTGACCTTCACATCTGCTACCGTATTCAAGTCTGCTTCTACCTCGTATGTTATATCCACAGAAACATCCATAGGCTTCAGGCTGTCAATTTCCTGCCTTATTGATGCATCTACCTCCTGGCTAAGCTCCGTAGTTTCTTTCGCAAACTTAAGGCGAAGAGGTCTACAGAATCTCGTTGAGGACGGCACAGGATTCTCCCACAGTAACTGATCACCCCTTTTCAGTTGTAGAGGAACCACAGTTGTGCAGAACAAGCTCTCATCCGTTCTCTCTGGAGAAGAAAACCGTTGTTTATATTCGCTCTGGCCTGATGAGCCATCAAACCCATACTTACAAATTAACTTGCACAACACTTGTTCGTCATCCTCTAGACCCTCTACTATGTTTGTTATTGCCTCCTTTTGGTCTTCGATGATTCTCAGTGCTGTATGGTCAAGGAAATTTTGAAGAGGAACCTCAGCAGAATCTTCCTTTATGGTAATGTTTTCAGGATAACACTTTGACTTTGCATTCCTCACTTCATTGTATGTTGGGTATATGTCAGCATTTTTTCTCTTTGCTGACAATCTAACGTTCTGATATGATTGTTTCGTCATATTTGTTTCTACTAGGAGTGATAGCGCTTCATCTGGAGTGTATCTATTAGGTGTCTGTTCTTGTCGTGTGATGAGCTTCCTGATTTTGGCAGGTCGAGATGGGGAAACCATAGCAAATTTGAGAACATATTTCAAAGCTGGGTTTTTCTTGTAGACTCCTTGTGATGCAGCAAACATCAGTTCTTGTGGTTCACTATGACTCAGAAGTTCTCTTGCCTTTCTTTGTTGAGATCTCTTTGATAACTCTTCCCAGTCTTTAGCTGGTCGACCCCCAGAAGATTGCTGGGAGGTTGAAGGCATATTCCTGTCCAATCTCTGTATCCACTGAGCAAGATCGTCAGGAAGAATATTGCTATCAAGCCACTCACTGTACTTCTTAAGAAATGTTGCATGTTTGCGATAGCTTTTTCTCCACTTATCCGTGCATTTGTACAGAAAATCCTTCACGGATTGAGATATCTTACATAGTAACTCTTCAGGTAGAACAGAGTTGTCGAAATCATGATATTGACTGATGAAGTCCATACATTTGCCGAGTCCTTCCTTCACATTACTCATCCCGTCAGAAGAGTGAATTACTTCAAAGAGCATTCTCCTTGAAATATTAATAACAGCCATTGAGAATTTCCTTAAAATGATCAGTGATCGACCTGTCATAAACAAATAAAAAGACATAAAAACGAATCGATTATTTTTTTTCATATTTTATTCACTATTCATCGTTAATTCTTAATAAAGTCAGACGAATACATGTAAAGTCAATGAGAGTAAAAAAAACACCAAACAATCCTTGAAATTATAATATATTCTTCCTTCTTGATCGATACTAACAATAATTTACAGCAAATTTAGAATGAGCCAAGAGATAAACGAATTCATACGTGTATGTGAGGTTACAAGCCCCCCCCCCCCCCAGGGGGGGGGGGTAAATACTTCTAATAATGATAATGCAACACTTCTACATGTATAGAGCCCACGTATATCCCATCTCTGTCCTGTACACATTTCATATTTTGTCAGAAAACTGCGTGAGACCTTTCACATCCCAAGCCTAACCGCTCACGATGGCGGTCTCCTGCGTTCATTTATTACATCATATGCATATTTTTACATTTATAAAAGATTAATTTATACTCACATCCTTATTTGTATTTATTATGTAATATGACCACATTGTTTATATTATGAACTATTTTGTATTTTGTAATTATAAATAATTTTGTATTGTGTTTTTGAACGCAGAAATAAATGCAAACAAACAAACAAACATGTGTGCCATAGTGATAAACAGTAACCCTACTTGGTTAATGAACAACAAAACAAATTAATAATCTTACCTTAAGAATTAATCGTCTCACGATGACAGCATATCAGATATGGAACACGGGATGGAATAGTTTGGCATCAAAACAAGGTTGTGTTACATTTATTGTTATATACGGTAGTTAGTGGAAGTGGAAATAGAGCTTGTCTTAATATAGGTTAAACGAAAAAATTTTGGGCAGATACCAGACACAAGAGCCAGACATTTGAGCCAGACATTCATGGTCATTTCAACCATTAAATGTAAACATTGAATTGCCCCTACCCGTCTCCCTCCCCCTCTTTCTCTGTCTCTGTCTGTCTCTCTCTCTTTCCCAGCACGCGACGGGGATTTGTTTAATGTCACCCGCAACGTTCGGCACGCGCACATATAATAGGACACTAAGTTGGAACGATTTTTGTGATAAATACGGCGAACATGTGGTTGGAAAATTGGTCATATCTCCAGAAAGTGCACGTATCTGCAGCTAAATTTGATATCAGTGTAAAGCATGAACTATAATAAAGACCGTCATGGTATTTATAGCGCAGCAATCGGCAGCAATTTGTAAAAGAAATGCTCATGAAAAAAAAATTGCTAAAACACCCCCATCGTCAAATGGTTTCGTCCAAAATTATCCCTGAATGGATTATTATTATATCTTGAAAATATTTGACCACTTAAAACAATCATTCATCAACGAGCACCGTGAATTTGAAATAAATTAAGCAATTTTTTTTGTTAATACACTGAAATATCTAAAACGTGTCAGTTTCACATGCGGTAGCCGTAAAGAGTCATTTTCCGGTAATATTGATTAAAAATTGGCAACTAATAATCAATTTCATGAAGAAATATTGAATAGAGGCATTCTTCAGGTTCTTATCTTTGATAAGAACATGAAAAAAACAAAATTTGTTTCATGACCAAAAACCAGTTTTGGCGCACTTTTGCTCTCTCCTGGCCCACTGTGCGCCGCCGTCGCCGCGGCCGTCGCCGCCGCCGTCGCCGTCGGAAAAGCGGCGCCTATAGTCTCACTTTGCTTCGCAGGTGAGACAAAAATGTCATAACTCCGCGTTAAAATTCTACGGCCACCCCTACGGCCTGTAAAAAGTAGGAATCCGCCGTATGTCGACCCTGCGGTCACCGCAGAAATCTCTCGATTTCAGGTGTCTACGGCCGCCGTAGAGCAAATGTGACCAAGGTTTAACTAACGAGAAGGATGAAGGACTCTGTGGAGCGTTGTGGCCCAGTGGATTAGTCTCCGGACTTTGAAACAGAGGGTCGTGGGTTCAAATCCCAGCCATGGGGTAGTTTCCTTCAGCAAGAAATTTATCCACATTATGCTGCACTCAACCCAGGTGAGGTGAATGGGTACCTAGCAGGAATTTATTCCTTGAAATGCCACCGCGCTGTAAAAAGGCTGCGGGGCTAAAGCCAGGGTAATAATATCCAAGTCCTTTGGAAGCGCATAGAGACGTTATTTATAATGTGTTATGCGCTATACAAGAACTGTCTATTATTATTATTGAAATGGAGGCACGACTGCTGGGATCATCAACATTCTTCCAGAATCTCGGGTAAAGGTAAAGTAATATACATCATAATTTAATTTTGTGTCTAAGATGAATGAGAGAAAGAAAAAAGAAAAAAAAGGATGTATGAATATAATAATAATAATATTAGTCAGTTCTTGTATAGTGCATTACACATTATGAGTAACGTCTCTATGGGCTTCCAAAGGACTTGGATATTATTACCCCGGCTGTAGCTCAAGCAGCTTTCACGCGCTCAGCATTATAAAGCATTATAAAGCACAATAATGAACAATACAACTACAGCAAAAACCATACAAGGATTAAGTGCTACTTTAAGTTTTGATCTATCAATCCAAGACATGATCATATCTAAATACTAAATCTAATATCAAAACAAATACTGGGAAGCATTACATGAAAATTATGTCAGTGATTTTTACTCAATTACTTGCTTTCAGCCAATCAGATGCAAGGATTTACAGTAGCTTATAACAATAGTCCTTATAAATCAATGAATATCTGGGTCCTGTCTTACATTGATCACGCCACAACTGGGCGTTACGGCATGCGCCTGTAATCCAAGCTACGTGGGGAAGTTACAAATTGATGCAGAGGTTCCAGGTTTGAACCCTGGTCACGTCTTTCGGATGGTGACGTTAAAGGTCGGTCCCAGACGTAAATAATCATATTCTGATTGATACACGTCTGACAAAACTCAAATACACACACACCTGTCTTACAAAGAGTTACAATTGATCCAATCAATCGTAACTCTATGGAAATCCATCAGTGTCATAATTTTTTGGGGGGATATTTGCACAATGTCCTTTGGAAACAAAGAGAAGCACAGTGAATTTTCAACAAAACAATAAATGCATGAAATATGCATCATAGTTTAAAAATATTTTAAACATGAATAATAGATGTTGACGTAGCTGGCCGTCCATAGTTGTGATTGATCGGATCAATTGCAACTCTTGTAAGATAGTGCCCTGTTTCATTAAATCCTTCCTGGGTCTCATGTCATTACATAATATACACTTTGATGTTAGAGTACCCAAGAACACAGAATTTGCATTATAAAAAAAATCAAACTGAGCAAAGTTACATAAAGCTTAGCAATTGATTGTGGGGTTGATTTTTACAATGCAATCAATCTTAGAAATCTGCCCAAAAATCAGTCACAAAGTTTAATGTAACAGGGATTTGATGGTTTTTAACTCACAGGTTTTTTGACGAGGGTTGGTTTTGCATCCGGAGTGTGTTCAGGGATCCAGAAGCTCGCCAATTCTTTATTTCTGCCATCAATCATGTTAGAAACCAACTTGGTACCGTTCGATGTCGACGCCTCGCCCGTCCTTGCTCGCTTAGCAGAAGAGGCTCCGCCAATGATACTACTCTCTGCGTAAGAAGAAAGCTTTGTACATTTTATATTATTATAAAAGAAGAATCCAGGCCCTGTCTTACAATGAGATTTAGTTGAGCCAACCAATCTTAACTATGGAAAGCCAACGAACCAAGCATCTAGAATAATATCAATAACCAACATTTAGCTCTCCATAGTTCTCTACATCATAGCGTTTACGAACAAGTATCAATGTATTTGATATTTTCAGTACTCTTACAAATACATATACAAAAGGCATAAACAAGAAGGAAATAATTGAAAAAGAAGTAAGTTTCAAGGATTTTCTTCAATTTGTCAGTAGAGTTTGTTTGATGATATAATGAAAGAAGGGATGTTGTCGGATTCTTAAAGGGATTTATATCTAAATAAATAGAGTAAAATTCACAGAGCAAAATGCTGAAAATACGATTAAAATCAGATAACAAATAACAAAGTTATTGAATTTTAAAGTTTATAAATAATTTGTGAAAACAGTTATATGCACATCATCATGAATATTCATTAGGTGGGCTGATGATGTCACTTCCCCACTTTCCCTTTTCTTATGTTATTACATGAATAATAAATGTTTCATTTTTTTCAAACATGTGTAAATGATGTGTCTCCATTATGATGCGGCAAAGTTGCAGCAATAGATAACTGATGCACTTTATCAGTTGTCAATCCAATTGTTTTAGTTCTTGGTAGAAAATATTTGAATAAACCTAATTTCATATAATAGAATTCAAAAGAACAAGTGGGGATATGACATCATCAGCCCACCTAATGAATATTCATAAAGACATGCCAAGAACTGTTTCAACAAAATACTAGTAATGCAAATCTTTAAAATTCAATAACTTCGTTATTTGTTATCCAATTTTGATCATATTTTCAGCATTTTGCTTTGAGAATTTTACTCTATTTTTTTGAAATATAGATATCTCCAGCCTGGACTATCCCTTTAAGAAGCACTAGCAGTTAATATGCGATCACCAATTTTTGTAGGAGCCTTTGGAATGGCAAGCAAAGATGTATCCATTCAAAGCATTTTCTAAATAAGTTATACATATATGTATAATCATGCAAACATCGTATATCAGTTTGTTCTTCTCTGAAAATCACTATTTGACACAGTCCTATGTATCAGATGATCTTCGTAGGTTTGCATGGTGGAGTTTATCATTTGGAATAAGTTTACAGCTCACCATCTATAATATGAAGGGAAAGGAAATAGGCAGAAAAATTGAAATGGAAAGACGAGATAGGATGACAAGAGGAAATTAGAGGTATTCATTTCTTGAAAGTGAGTGAAGTCCTGAAAAGGACTGTTAACCAGACGAGACAAGCTCTCTCTTCACTTCATCCTGCTACTACTCAAATCATCGCTTCTCAAGACATATTCAGCTCATCTCATCTGGTTTACAGTCCTTTTCAGGACTTCACTCACTTTTGAGAAAAGAATACCTCTAATTTCCTCTTTTCATCCTTTCTCGTCTTTCCATTTCAATTTGTGTGACTGTATTTCCTTTCCCTTCTTCATATTACACATGGTGAACTGTAAATCTTCTCTACGTTAGTCCTATATATGTTAACTTACCTGATTCTACAAAGTCTTGGACTCTCTTCAATTGTTGTGATTTCTTTCCATCTTCATCCAGTTTCTAAGTGAGAGGTTTTGGAATAAGAGGATAAATTATACACAGAGTTAAAAATTTCAACACAAGTAAATTTGTATTGAGGTGATCAAATGAATAACTGGTTAACAAAATATCAATCGATTCTCAAGAAAAAAAAATCAGATGTAGCTTTTAATATAAACAGTTTTGGTTGTAATCATATGAAAATAACACAGTCCTTATTTCATTAATTTTCTATCATTGAAATACTTTCATTTATCTCTGCAAATTTCAAAAGTAGATTCCTGACTTTGCTTGCTTCAAACCTTATTTTAATAAGTTTAAATAATACGGAATCACTAAAAAGAAAGGTACCGGTAGCCTTTTTGCACGTTTTCATAAAATAATAGAGGTGTTTTTTTCATTATCATTTATCATATTTCATTATTTCCCATCTATACTGTACTCTTTACACACTGTAAATATTTTGATTAGAATGTATGGTTGTAGTTCTATTGATATACTTGTAATTTCTTTTGTTGATAATGTTATTTCATCGCAATTAAAACTTTACTAGAATTTAATTCAGCATGAGGAAGAATTGGGTGGTCTGTCGTCTCAGTTTTCTTGAGCAACGTATATGAAATGATTTATTTACAAAAGAACTCCTTGATGATCTTCATAGTAATCATTGGAATAAACTTTAAACATGACAATAACAGTCATTCAGATAAGGATAGTCCTGATGATGATAATGACTACAATTTTGATGATGATAATGAGGAGGATGACTATAATGATCATAATCTTATGATGATGACAATGATGCTGCTGATAATGATGGTGATGATGATGACGGTGATGATGATGACGATGACGATGATGGTGATGATGATGGTGATGATGATGATGGTGATGATGGTGATGATGGTGATGACGATGATGATGATGGTGATGATGATGAAGGTGATGATGATGAAGATGATGATGATGATAATGATGGTGATGATGATGATGATGATGATGGTGATGAAGATGATGATGATGATGATGATGGTGATGATGATGGTGGTGATGGTGATGATAATGGTGATGATGATGGTGATGATGATGGTGATTATCATGATGATGATGATGATGATGGTGATGATGATGATGGTGATGATGAAGATGATGATGATGATGATGGTGATGATGATGATGATGATGGTGATGATGATGATGATGATGATGATGATGCTAATAATGATGATGAAGAGATATATTTTCAATTACTTTCACTGATTATGTTGTTATACTTTCAATAAATAATTTTATCGGTCAAACTCTGCAGCATTTCTCACCTCTTGTTTCTTGATTTGTTTTTCATATTCACTCATCTGAAGTTTGATATCTTTTTTCTTCAGGAGATTACACTCCAAGATGGCTTCCTTATCATACAAGTAGCCATCTTTCCTGGAAATTGAAAATATAAAAATATGAGCATGTTTCATAAAGGACTTATAACCATTGTAACTTTGCTACCACTGTAACTACCATAGAAACCTTAACTTTGATTGGATGTTGAGCCATGTTACCATGGTAATTACCATCAAGGCAAAGTTGTAATTAAATATGTTAGTCTATTATGAAACTAACTCTAAGACTACACTAACAAAGCATTGCTCTTACCGACTTTTAACAATATGCACTAATTTTTTCTTATAAGAATGGACTCTTATCCAGCCGAAGCAATTTTCCTCAATAAAGTGAAAGTAAGAGAGTGAAACAAAGTCCCTGGTTGTTTCAGAAAAAAATATAATAACTAAAATACTGCAAAAAGAAATCAATAAACTAGCAAAGCAAAATCCAATTCATCAGAGATATCAAATGCGAGATGAAATCGAGTAAAGTGACACTGTTTTAGAGAGAGGATTAACTTTTTAACCTTTATTTGAATAGAAAACAAAGGGAAGTACATCACGAAAATCTTGCTTTTAAGAGCAGTATACCCCAGTTTCCCTTTATATCATCAAATCTCTTCTCCCAGTACTACAAATCCTATTGCCCTCAAGCATGAAATTTAAGTATAGAAACACCTGTTTCTTGACCTCGGTCCGAAGATAATACACCCCAGCATCAACGGTCACAGCAGGGGGCCACACACGATGGATTGCAATGTGTGTAGTTCTGGTGAGTGCATGGAGTTCCATGTATACACGCGTTGATAGAAACTGTTTTCTTCCTTTCTTTCTTTCTTTCTTTCTTTCTTTCTCTCTCTCTCTCTCTCTCTCTTCCTTCCTTCCTTCCTTTCTTTCTTTCGTTAAGACTGTATCATTGCGCGAGTGAACGGCATGCATCCCATATTTTCTTGCTGGACGGACAGAAGCTATATGGGATGCATCGCGGTCCTTGCATGCTAAGCATACCGTAATTTTTATTCCGCTTACTTTCCTTATTTCGAGGTCGATTTTCTTCGTTCGAAATTGAAAATGGACTAGTATTGGATGTCTGAATGTAATATGCCTTTGAAAACGTGATTAATATCGAATACAATAATTTCATTCCGAAGATCCTTCTACAGGCAGACAAGTCTTACATAATAGCACAGCTGTTGTTTATCATTTCGTCCTTGGCTCAATGCTCGTTTGGCTGGCCCGTGGTGGTGAAATTGAGACAAGGGGATTACCTGGCCAAGATGGGTTTATCGGGGTTGGAAATGTTGTTTGAGAGTTTCCAAACACAAAACGGGGTATCCGACCGCAGTTTGCAGTCCGAAGTGCAGTCGAGAATCAAAGGGGAAATTTTCGTAATGCAATAAAACAAAGTGCAGGTATTATTTAAAGTAGAAATTTTTTACTTACGTGATGACAGGGTTCTTGCATGGTTGTAAGGCAAGACAACAGCAATCAAAATCTTTCTCCGAGTCTTTCCCAAGACGAGCTTTATTGGTGCCATAACCCGATGCAGCTATAATAAAATGAAATAAAATACTCTATGTTGAGTTAACATACCAAGTACTCCTATCTTTAAGAAAAATTAAATACAAGTGAGTCAAAAAGCAAGTACTGTTATCAAAATACCAGCAGTTTAAAAGCAAACATACTCTTAACTTGTTTGAGGAATAGTGTTGTCCCACTCATTCATTTCTGTGTACCGGTATTTAGGTCCTCACCTCAGTCTCAACATCATCTTCATCTCTAATTGACAGTTTTCATATGGTCAGTGACAAATTAGATAAAGAAGATTATCTATTGAATATCACAATGAAATACATAACAGGTGAACTGGAGAGCACTTTATGAATAAAGTTTGCAGACTAAAATACAAGTAGGCCTACTCTTAACGCTTAAAAGGCAAGTAGGCCCTATTCATAATTAAAATAGTTAAAGCAAGTACATGTACACTGAACTTAATGTCAAGTTAAGCAAATAACTTAAAGAGATTAATAGCAACGACTCTCATCTTAAAGAGTTAATAAGCAAGTAGAACCACTCATAATTTCAACTTAAAAAGACGTACGCTACCCTTATCTTAAAGCTTTGAAAAGCAAAAAAATATAAAGAGAGACAGAAGCAGTTCAACAGGACCCGGGGGGGGGGGCACTCACACATATTGGTGGTACGGGGACGTGCCGCTTTGATGACCCCCTTTTCAGACATCATTTTCAGTTCTCTAGATACTCCAAATGACAAAAGTTCAGTTCAGAAGCCTCCCAGCCCTGCTCACAAGACCCCCGTTAGGAGACATCTCAGTTCTCAAGGCCTGTCAAAATTGTCAAGCGCGAGCACCGCATGCGAGATGCACGTACGGGTTTCACAACTCTCTACATATTACTAGTAGCCACTCCATGCACGGCTTGCACATTCACAGCGGTATGGTGCACCATAACAGTGCCGCGATCCCATTCTGTAGATCGTTTTCCACACCGCGTGGTATATATAATAGTTCCCAAGACCCCGTATTTTACCCTTTTAGTCGGTTCCTTAGACCCCCATTTCAGAGTTTCGTGAGGTAAACCCCCATCAAAAAATTATCTTAATCCCTCATAGCTCAAGGTATTTCACTGGCCTTACACTAAAACTTCCCATTGTGTCTGCTTACCCATTCGCTTTCATCTTCTTCTCTAACCTGATTGGTCATAACTCTCCAATGCCCTTTTTATCTCCTTGTTTTTAGTGTTGCAGTTGCATGTCTGTGGTCTATATTATGGTTGTTCCACTGTACATTGTATATGTTTGTCATTTTGCCTCCGACGAAGATTCTGTTAGGATCGAAAGCTTAGGCCCCTTTTGACTTTCTAATTTGGGATGGGAGTTTGCAAACTCCCATCATTTGTTGTTTTAGAGATAATCATACACACAATGAAAGTGTGTAAAATTGTGCCGTTTAACGTCAGTTACCGTGAAAATGCCCCAATGAGGTCCAAACATTAACATGTACGGACCTCATAGGCGACAATACTGCATTTACCAGTTTGTGTATCCCTGCACACAGGTATTTAGTGATATTATACAAGTTGTGTGCAGGACTTTTCATTTTCCTTTGACGATTGCTTAAATGTTTAATTGTTATTACTCTTTTTGGCATTAATTTGAATATAACAAAATAAAGGGAAACTCACATATGATTCCTATTTCCAACTTTTCTTGGTAGTTGGTCCGCTGACCCCGGAGTGTAATCGAAGCGGTATGAAGCTGATTTTCAGATCACGTGATACGCGTACTCGTCACCTGATTAAATAGTCGGTTATCTTTCTTGCAATTTAAGATGTCAATCATTATGAATTTTATCATGAAATATATAGAATAAAATATTGTATGGTATCTTATACATCTCAACGATAAACAAGTGGAGCGCCTCTGGCAGTCTCACCTGCATCACGCGATTCGATATAGCAGCAGTGCTGACTTTGAAAACTACTAAAAACAGGGTGACCAGATTTCACAAAGTGAAATACGGGACAATCGACAAAAAGATCAACAAAGAAGGCTACACAGTGTTAGACTTGTAAAAAAATATACAAAGAATTGGAAAAGGAGGGTGAACGAAAGAATGAAGGAGAGAAAGAAAAAGATGAATTGAGAAGAAAGAAAGAAAAAATAAAGGAGAAAATGAAGGAAAACAAAAAAAAAAGAACGAACGAATGATCGAATGAAAGGATGAGAGAAAGAATAAGAGAGAAAAGGCTTCTGTCATTCTTTAAATTGAATATAGAAAAAAATAAAGGAAGGGAAGATGTATGAAAGACAAAATAAAGGAGCAAAAGAAAAAAGTACAAAAAAATGAGGAGGAAAGTAAGAATGAAGGAAAGAAAAATGATTCCTTCATTCTTTGAAAGAAAGAAAGAAAGACACAAAGAAAGGAGAAAAGCAGAAAGGGGAGGAAGGAAGGAAGGAAGGAAGGAAGGGAGGTAAAGAAAGAATAAGGGAAAAGAATTAGAAGGAAAAATAAAGTAAAGAATGAAAGAAAGAAAGAAAGAAAGAAAGAAAGAAAGACACAAAGAAAGGAGAAAAGCAGAAAGGGGAGGAAGGAAGGGAGGTAAAGAAAGAATAAGGGAAAAGAATTAGAAGGAAAAATAAAGTAAAGAATGAAAGAAAGAAAAGAAAAGAAAAGAAAAGAAAAGAAAAGAAAAGAAAAGAAAAGAAAAGAAAAGAAAAAAGAAAGAAAGAAAGAAAGAAAGAAAGAAAAGAAAGAAAGAATAAAAGAAAGGAAGGAAGCAAGGAAGGAAAGGAAGGAAGGAAAAGGAAAAGAAAGAAAGAAAGAAAGAAAGAAAGAAAGAAAGAAAGAAAGAAAGAAAGAAAGAAAGAAAGAAAGAAAGAAAGAAAGAAAGAAAGAAAAGAAAGAATAAAAGAAAGGAAGGAAGCAAGGAAGGAAAGGAAGGAAGGAAAAGAAAGGAAGGAAGGAAGAAAGGAAGAAAGAAAGAGATGGAAGAAAGAATGAAGGGATATAAGAGATTGAAAAAAAAAATAATTGAAGGAAAGAACGAAAAGAAAAAGGAGAGGAAGGGAGTAGGAAGCAAAGAAAAAATTTAGGAAAGAAAGAATGAAGGATATAAAAAGGGGAAATTTAATAAAGAAGGCAGGTAAGAAAAATGAGGAATGAAAGAAAATTGAACAGAGAGAGGAGAGAAAAGTTCAGGAAAGAGAGATAGTAAATAAAGATAGATGGAACAAAAAAGGGCAGGCAGAAAGGAAAGAAGGATGAAGAAAGAAGGATAGAAAAGAAAGAAAGAGTAAAAATTTCAAAGTTCAAGCAAACAATGAAACAATCCAATCATCTAACAAAAATCATGATTTTTTATGTTTTTTAATTATATCTTTAAAATTTTAAAAAACTTAAATGTTTTAGAAATGAATAAATTTTCAAAGTGAAACATTGTCAACTTAAAAATTAAATGAAACATCGCGGCATCATACACAACAAGACACAAAACGAAAGGTGAAACAATTAGATCTAGTTAAAATGAAAACTCAATAAATTTTCCCCCGATTACATCTCCAAATCAGTAATCTGAGAATCCATAATTATACATATTTCCAGCGGATTTTGTGATTATTTTGGTATAGAAAACTGTTTAGAATCTGCTCCGATCCTACATGCCTAGCTAGTAGTTATCGATGTTATTGTTGTCTCTGCTTCCTGTTGGTTATTTGATGAAAATTTGTCACTTTTAAATGTATTAACTACATTTTGTTGATGATTTTGTTGTTTTGTTGACATTTTACTTGATGACTCTTATGTCCAAGTTTTATGAACTAGACCAATATACTTAGAGTTATGATGGTAATTCAACAAATACCCCCAACATGGCCAAAGTTCATTGACCTTTGACCTTGGTCATGTGACCTGAAACTCACACAGGATGTTCAGTGATGCTTGATTACTCTTATGACCAAGTCTTATGAACTAGACCAATATACTTAGAGTTATAATGGTAATTCAACAAATACCCCCAACATGGCCAATGTTCATTGACCCTAAATGACCCTTGACCTTGGTCATGTGACCTGAAATTCAAATAGGAGGTTCAGTAATACTTGATCAACCTTATCTTGAAGTTTCATGAATTAGGTCCATATATTTTCTAAGTTACTGTATGATGACATTTCAAAAACTTAACCTTAGGTTAAGATTTTGATGTTGATTCCCCAACATGGTCTAAGTTCATTGACCCTAAATGACCTTTGACCTTGGTCATGTGACTTGAAACTCGAGCAGGAGGTTGAGTAATACTTGATTAACCTTATGAGCCAAGCTTCACGAACTAGGTCTATATAATTTCTAAGTTATGCTGTCATTTCAAAAACTTAACCTTCGGTTAAGATTTGGTGTTGACGCCCTCGTTGTAAAATCGGTGCCTACATGTATAGTCTCACTCTGCTATGCAGGTGAGACAAAAATAATCTGTGATATTTCATACTTGACGTAAAAAGCACTATTTAACAAAATATGTCTTGAACACAGTGCAAAAACCTAATGATTTGGTCGCGTTCTTAACAACTATCGTAAGGGGCACTCTATGTATATATGAAAATGAATGTGCAGCTGTCTACCCCAAAAACGATTATCGCAATAGTTGGAACAAAACCGTGGGAATTTGGCAGTGAAATACAACAAAAGAACTGGTGTAGAGTGTCAAATGAATCAATAATTTCAATAGATTTTAGGTTTATTCAGATGAAATGATGTTCAGTGATACTTGATTACTCTTTACATGTATGTCCAAGTTTTATGAACTACATGTAGACTAATACAGTTATGGTGGTAATTCAACAAATACACCCAACATAGCCAAAGTTCATTAAGCTTAAATGACCTTTGACCTTGGTCATGTGACCTGAAACTTGCACAGGATGTTCAGTTATACTTGATTACTAGTATAAGTTTCATGAATCAGATCCATAAACTTTCTAAGTTATGATGGTAATTCAACAGATACCCCCAACATGGCCAAATTTCATTGACCTTTGACCTTGGTCATGTGGCCTGAAATTCGCACAGGATGTTCAGTGATACTTGATTACTCTTATGACCAAGATTTCTGAACTAGACCAATAAACTTTCAAAGTTATGATGGTAATTTAACAAATACCCCCAATTTGGCCAAAGTTCATTGACCCTACATGACCCTTGACCTTGGTCATGTGACCTGAAACTCAGGCCTTGATAAACATAATGTTTAAAGGTAAATGGTAGTTTTGGTAACGATATCAAAATGAGTTTGTACAGAATCCAATAAAATGATCACCAAAGTGTCTGTATAAATAAAACCTATGTGCCAAAGGATTCTGGAAGAAATTGTGTAATTGCTGAGAAATCAGCAAATAAGCACAGGATTTGGGGAGAGCGTCGGGCCCGACATTCAAAGCAATAATTATACACTGTCCCACGTGCGCTTATCTGTGTTGGGGATCTTCAGTCTGAACATTTTTCAGCGTAGATTTCAAGATTTCACGAAGTTTAGTTTATGTAACTGTACCAGATCTAGATCCTAGATGGATCTGATTGGAAATAAGCCATCTCGGCTTTCATGGGCAATCCTGTCAAGGTATACACTACTGTTCATATTTTCATGTACTTGTTCACAGTTACCTGACAAATAAAATCAATCATACCGACAATTAAGCCTTGTTTTACAGACTTTCTCATGAAATCAGTGTTTACTGCAACTACTGGAATTTCTCTTTAAGTTTCATGAACTAGGTCCATATATTTTCTAAGTTATGATGACATTTTACATCTTGAAAGATGTATAATGGACATTGACACTTGGTTGAAGTCTAACTCGTTAATTTTGAACCATAGTAAATGTGAGTTTTTAGTTTTTGGCTCAAAGTTTCAACTGAACAAATTCAACATTGATTCCATTTCTATCTCGGGCAATGACATCCCCTCTTCAAAATCATGTCGCAATCTTGGAGTTATTTTTGTTACTCACATGTCCATGTCCAACCAAATTACAAACATTTGCAGATCAGTTCGTTATCAATTGCGCAATATTGGCTTCATAAGAAAATATCTCACTCGCTCAGCAACAGAGAAACTGGTACATTCACTCATTTCTTCACGATTCGATTTTGGTAATAGCCTCCTTTACAACTTACCAGATTCTCAACTTGGAAAATTGCAAAGGTTGCAAAATGCAGCTGCGCGTATTGTAACTCTATCTAGCAAGCGCAGCCACATCACTCCTACATGTATATTGAAAACTCTTCACTGGTTGCCCCTGAAGGAATGCATAGTCTTTAAAATCTTTCTTTTGATTTTTCATACAGTCAATGGAACTTCCCCCAGTTACAATAGGTCTTTGATGCATCATTACCAACCCTCAAGAAATTTACGATCCTCATCATCTAATCTCTTACAAATTCCAGTTGCTAAGAAATCATGCGGGGAGCGGGCCTTTGCTCATGCAGGACCTAGCCTGTGGAATTCTCTCCCACACAGTTTGAAAACCCAGACTTCAGCGACCACCTTCAAGGGCAACCTGAAAACTAACCTGTAAAAAGTGTTTTTTGATAGACATTGACTTATTGTATATGTAAATAGTTTTTGTTGTTCTGCTCTGAAGCGCCTTTAGCATCTAATCAAGATGGAAAGTGCGCTATATAAATCTTATGTATTATTATTATTTTAAAAACTTAATCTTAGGTTAAGATTTTGATGTTGATTCCCCTAACATGGTCCAAGTTCATTGACCCTAAATGACCTTTGACCTTGGTCATGTGACTTGAAACTCAAGCAGGATGTTAAGTAATATTTGATTTACCTTATGGCCAAGTTTAATGAACTGAGTCTATATACTTTCTAAGTTATGCTGTCATTTCAAAAACTTAACATTCGGTTAAGATAATAAGATTTGGTGTTGAAGCCGCCGCAGTCAGAAAAGCGGTGCCTATAGTCTCACTCTGCTATGCAGGTGAGACAAAAATACTCTGTGATATTAATTTCATACTTGACGTAAAAAGCACAATTTAACAAAATATGTATAAAAAAATATAAATCAAACAAAAAAAATGCCTTGAAAGAAGTGCAAAAACCTAATGATTTGGTCGCGTTGTTAACAACTATCGTAAGGGGCACTCTATGTCTATATACAAATGAATGTGCAGCTGTCTACCCCAAAAATGATTGTTGCAATAGTTGGAACAAAACCGTGGGAATTTGGCAGTGAAATACAACAAAAGAACTGGTGTAGAGTGTCAAAAGAATCAATAATTTCAATAGATTTTAGGTTTATTCAGATGAAATGATGTACATTTTAATCAGAAATCCACTATTCATCCCTCTCAATCCAGTCAATGTCTACTCTACTGCGCTCACCTCATATGTTAACCACAAGTCTTAATTTATTTTGTTACTTACTAATCTATTCATTTATTCACTTTAATTTGTCTTAATACAATGGTGATAATGATTTAATTTTATCTTTATCTGTACCCAATTATATATTCATTTATTTATTCATTCATTCATTATTTAAATTATTTAATGACAAATGTGTTTGCTTATATTCTGATCATTCATTGAATCGTCAATTGATTCCTACAAATACTCTTTCTTCCCAAGGACAATCTGAATATGGAACCACCTGTCTGGCGAAGTTGTGTACAAAACAGGTCTACCAGCATTCAAAGAGGCTGCTCTTCCCATCATTTGAAATCTGCAGCCTCCAACTGGATCTGTATTTCTTTAAGATGTATCCAGGTTTTTACTTGCACATCACACTCTCCTTTTATTGTAAATTAGAGATCTTCACTCTGACACCAGTCTTTCACGACATATTGCAAAGTTCATTAAAGTTTAGCTTTTTGGAGCTGCAAGAGAAAATTATCGCATCAAGTATAATATTCAATTTATTAACCTGATGCGTTACAGGGGGTAGGCAGGAGGCAAATACCTGCTATGACGTTTCAAATGCTTGGTGAGGGAAGGGGAGTTAGAGAAGAAAAGAGGGAAAAATACTTAGAAGAAGAGATTTGGGTAATGTAAATCTGTAACGAAGGTAATTGATTAAGATTAATAATTGTCATTTAATTGAAAAAAAAATGAAATTTAAATCATCTTGCTCATGTTCAGAAATAAAGGTGTATGTGATATACCCGATCAAGGCCAAGGGTTCAATTTTCGCAAATGAAACAAAACAAAAAAATCCTCGAGATTTCATTGTCTATGAAGGGTCATATAGAAAATACTTCCAACGTATTTCAGTCAAACTTCATAGAACTGTGAACACACTCTTACCAAACTGATCCTCATAAAAGATCAGCATCATCAGCTACGTTGGCCCAATCTAGAGGCTGCATCCACATCCAAAAAAATCACTATCTTGAGCAAAAAGCTTTGAGTAGTTTACAACACGGTCTCAGTCCACTGAAGACATAGTTGTTGAATTGCAAAATTTTTAGAATTAAAACCATAGCTGTGCGCAGAAACTATTTTCTGGGGGCGGGAGGGGGGGTTGGGAATGCAAGACACATGCAATTTTCAAAGAAATTCTGAAAGAAAAAAGATAAGTAATTGTGATACTGTGGCAGTTTTTCATATTCTTGAGTGAAATTGGAATATTTGTGAACATGTTTTGTGAATTTCATGGTAATAACCCCCTCCCCCCCATCTCCTGTTGCATACAGTCATGATAAAAACAATTCATTTTTTATCCTTTGATAATTGTGAGGTTACAGGCATATATTTAGATTGATAAATTGGAGAATGAGGTCAATAAAAAATAATCTGTACCACTACTGGTGAGTATGAGAAGATAAACAAAGTCTTTCTACATCACTAAAAAGCTGAAGTAATTCTAATTTTCTTAATTCATAAATAATGTACCTATTTTTTAATTTTTCATAATAATAAATGCCCCTGAATCAGCCATATGAAATGGAATAAAATATTTTCTTAAAGCCAAAGATTAAAAAATATAAAAAGAACCCAATTAGAGCAGCATTCACTTAATTATAGTAGTCGAAATCGGGGGGGGGGGCTACTTGTTTATATTTTAACAAGAAACAATGATTTTAAAAAAATTAAATGACACCCCCCCTCGAAACAGAATACCCCATGACCATTAAATGATAATAAAAAATCAATCTGGCTATTAAATTTAAGTGGACTTCAATAACTCCAGTCATATGAAAGTCATTCAGAATAATTATCAGGGCTGTTCCAAAAATAGTAAACCTTTTGCTTAAAATTTCAAAATCTTACTAACAGAACAAAATAGGTATCACTTGAAAGCTAAAACACTGAATTGACTGAAATGTATGAATCTGAAAGAAATAATTTCAAACAATGTATCGTTTCACTTTGGCAAGGTATTGAAGTCACCATAGCAACAAAATATAATTTTACTTATTTTAATATGTCAAGTTTGCAACAAATGTTAAACCTATTATAAGCTTTAAAATAATCAAAGTTGGATGTTGTCCAAGTTGTTACTATGTCAGGTTTCTAAAATATAGTTAGGTTGTTTTTTCTTATATTTTTTAAACCTCATTAATTAAAAGCAGGCACTTTCAAATGTACCCCTTTTCACATACACTTTTTTTCTTTATACATGCAAAACAAAAGCCAATTCCCCAAAGTCAGATGCAAAGCAAGCTTGTTGTGTTTAATATATACACCAGATAGTAGCTCACCACTGGTCCCGGATATTATGAAAATACTTACCATGATTTTCTTATTTACGAGATAAGTGGATATACTCATTTGATTTGCTAGTTCATTACGATTAACTTGCGTGCCGAACATAGAGTACACAATCTTCCTGCGCGCGCGCTGCATCTCCCTATTAATGCACTATCCCAAGATCATCGCGCAATTTGGCGTCCATTTCCTCTCATGAGCCTGCAAGCAAGACGTTGCCACGCAAGGCGAGGGGTCGGTGGGAGGGTTCAAATGAGTATATCCAGTTATCTCGTAAATAAGAAAATCATGGTAAGTATTTTCATAATTTACTATCAATAACTGGGATATACTCATTTGATTTGCTAGACCAACACGGATTCAACGTGAAGGGAGGCATGTCTAGACTAAGAAGTGCGTAAAAATAGGGAGATGAAGACACGAAGGCCGCTGCCTTAAGGACAGAGGAGGCAAATAAGGCCTCATGTGAAGAAAAGTCCTTAAGAACAAGGAAGTGAAGGAAAGAAGAGCGTCAATAGGCGGTCCTCAAGAAGTCGTAAACGACGATTCCATAGAAAGAGCCCAAGAAGAATGATACTATAGTATCATGGGCCCTCGGCCTAGTGTCAGGAGAACAACATCACCAGCTGATTAGATTGTAAGATTCGGATTTTGTTGAAAATTTCAACAAGAATCGTGATCGGAAAACTGAAGCTTTTAAGGTTCAGTAAGTGATCAATCAATCAATCTGAGAAGGCGAGATATCTCAGAAGCCTCCGCGTGGGAGAAAGCGCCCAGAATTCGATATCTGTCTCAAATGCGTGAGGGCAGAACATCTGCAGAATTCTGATAGAGAGCTGTGGCAGAACGTTTCTAGCGGTCCGAAAAGGACCTGGAACGACAGAGAGTAAGGTTTAAGAAAACCACTCGTAAGGCAGTCAAAGTGTCGAGAAAAACGACTGAGTGCCATCCTGTTAATAAGAAAATGCCACGGACCTGCTGCCTATGTAGAATAGAACAGTCTGGTCAAAACAGCTCAACCGGGCGTGTCAGAGAAATAACGCGGTACGCATCACGACAAAACAAGTGTGATAGACCGAGTGATCGAGAGAGATTCCCGGATCCCCTTTCTCCCGTACTAAATAAAGCACCCGCCAGAGGGTGCAGCGCCCGCGGTGGAAGAGGTGGCTTGGCTCAAGCCACCATCGCCGAGAGAGCCCGTAAGGCTAGGCTGCGATGGATGTCCGCTGGGCGGGGAAATCCCTAGCAGCAGCAAGCGTACGCCAGAGGTGAGCTGGCGAACAATGTCTCTGTCATGATCTTACGTGTAAACGACAATCAAGAGATGCTCTAAACCAACAGACATCGCCAGATATGATACCTCAACAGTTACATTCCCAACGGAATTGAATGAGGTAATAACGGCCCTGTCCTATCAAAGTTAGGGACGGAAACTGGCTAAGAGTGTCGATGTCCTCGCTTGAAGAAACAAGCGGAGGAGTAAGGAGACTTGAGGAAAATAATCACAAAAATTTCCCTCAGTCTGCGGTGAGAACCAGTTGTTTATGAAAACAGCCACAAGGCCTGGTTTCTCTGGTGATCGTAAGAGCAAGCACCGCCGGCGCCGGTTGCGGCAGCGTGGAACAGTCCGATATCGGTAAGATAAGGAGTTCCGAAAAGCTGCGGGGGGCGGCAAAAATGACGCCCTAAGCAGCGGGGGAAGAGAATCTAAGTTTCTAAAAGAACTCCAGTGAAGTAAATCACTTACATGGAGAGACTCATCCACAGTCGGCCCAAGAGAAAGCGGGTCGTAGTGATCGTGGTTAGGCAGGCATAAGCATACATCCATCCACGGTTACATCATCCTCGGTCGCGCGGTGACCATGGCCACATGCATTGCATGGAAGGAGGATGAAAGCAGCATGCGAGGCAACTCGAGTGTGCCGAGTGAAAAAGCTTCTAAATAAGAAGACGACTCGACAAACGGGCACGGTAAAAACATCGACCGTAGCCCACTCCACACAAGGAGGAAACGGCGGAGACGCCCGCAAGCTTGACCCACATAGAGGGCAGTCTATAAGATAGACTGTTAGAGCTCGACCGATGGCCTGGCGGCGTACAGTTTGGTGTAAACTCGCCGACCCGGCACGGTGGGTGTGCCCAGAAAGTAGGCATAGAAATGCCGACAGAGAATCCTGGGGCTTTAAAACAAGCCTGAACGCACGTACACAGCCAACAATCTAATGAGATATACGGCTGTTTCTTTCCTCCGAGATGATGCTTACCCGACCGGGAAAGACTCGGGGAACAGCTGTGAATGTCAACAGGAGGGATATCTAGCATATGAATAGCTGATTCCCTCCAGGTATTCGGTGCGGGTGCTGCCGGCGGTGTCCGGGGGGACGACCGGTGATGGCAGCTCGGGCAGGGCTTGTACGAGCCGCCCGAATACGAGACAAATAGGTTAAAATAACCATAATGCACCGGGTGGTGAAGGCATAGCGATTACTAAGCACAGGAGAACTTTTAATCGCCGTGACATTCAGATCCGATATACATACTCATAAGCTCGGAGAGCTACGAGATAGTGAGACACACCGCTGAGCGGTGATGGTGCTCATATCGGAGTCGCCCTCTCTACAGCGGCGATCGCTGGAGGACGGGTGTCTGTACTAGCCCTGACTCTAACCTTACAAGAGTAGGAGTTGAGTAAGACAGGGCACCTTACTTTCGAATAGAAAGTGAGGTTCAGGACAAAAACCGACGGTCCCGTCGCCTGGGCGGACGGTACGCGGGCGTGATAGGTTGCCCTCTCAAAAGCAGCCAAACATTCTCACGAGAGAAGGGCGGCATGCGGTATGTAAGAAATTCTTACCTCCAATCTACAGGCCCGCTTAGGGGGTAGAATGGAGAGAGTTACCGCTGAAAGAGCCGTCGCCGTACGTGAATTTGACGTAGAGGGCGAATTCGGGAGTACCTGCGTAATAATGGGGGATACCCATGCAGGTAAACTCGCCGATGGCTCCCGGAGTGCGGGTTGGCGAGAGAATCTCAATCCGCTCAATACCAGACACCGGCAATAAGACCGCAGCGGTCTTATAATGACGGAGAACACAAGGGTAAAAACCCGTAATGCTCGGGGACGCATAGATGCAACCTGTACAGATGCAACGTCCAGCCGTCGGTCACCGAGAGCTTGCCGACATGTTGATGCTTGAAAGCCGTATGTCGGAAGCACCTGCATAGAAACGGGGGTCACCGTGTAGGTGAACAGCGTTTCAATAAATGCCCGGTGTGAGAGGTGATTGCTTGAACCGCACAGTGCTTAGCAAGGCGGCTGAAGCTGATATGAAGCGTGGGTGAATTACCCGCACTGCTCATGGGAGTATGAAACAACATGAGAGTTGCGACGCCTGACCCACAATTATCGGGAGTCTGGTGACATAATGGAGGGCGACGCCCGTATGTCGATAACACCTGTGTATTAGCGGGGATTTCCATTGCAGGTGCGTGAGCCGGCGAATCATGATATTGCCGGTGACTCTCCGAGGTGCAAGATGGCGAATGTCTGCTTAACCTGCCCGGTGCTCGACACGGCGGTTTTAGCTGACAGGGAGCATGAGGATAAAAATCTGTGATGCTCGAGGGCGTTCTGTTGTAACATGAAGTTACGACGCCTGGCCATCGGCACAAGAATCAGAAAGATAGGTCTGCCTGCAAAGCGGGATTAGCGACCAAGAATTGAGAACAAATAAAGGGCGACGCCCCTACCTGTCCAGCATAGCCTAAGCTGTGGAGAGGAAAATAAAATTAATTCAATTCAAGACGAGGCAAAGGAGCAAGTCAAGAATTAAAAGAATCAAATAATTAATTAACTAATCAATTAACTAATTAATTCAATTAATAAACACAAGAACAAAGGATTGATTGAAACAAAAGAACAATCAACTAACTCGAAACAAGAAACAAAGAACCTGAAACGAGACTGAAATACGACGCTCCTGACGTCCTACAGAACCTATCTGTGGAGAAATAATTCAAATAAATTCACGACGAGAGTTGTATAAACGAAGAATTCAGTGAATAAAAAGAATTAAAGGAATTAAAAAGGAGCGAAGTCAACGCCCGCGACACGCAGGAAGGCGCGGAGCTATGGGGCGGAGAAGTGAAGACAACCCGCCTGTTGAGAAACGTATCTTAAAAAACAAACTCACAAACAAAAAACGTGAAATAAATATCACGAAAGCTCCGCGCGACGGGATAATCTTACAACAATCTTAAATTAAAGAAATAAGATTGAAATAAGGGAAGAATGCACAATAAAGGTATCCAAAAAGCAAACAGAATTGCAAATTTTGGGAGTGTACTTAGCTTTGCGACTGATCTCGACCGCAGGCGAAAGTAAAAGAGGAAATGGACGCCAAATTGCGAGATGATCTTGGAATAGTGCGTTAATAGGGAGATGCAGCGCGCGCGCAGGAAGATTGTGTACTCTATATTCGGCACGCAAGTTAATCGTAATGAACTAGCAAATCAAATGAGTATATCCCAGTTATTGATAGTAAATCAAGTTAGATGGGGGTCTCACAGCTTTTTTGTACGTCTGACCCCCTGTACGTCCAACCCCTTTGCAACTTTTTTTTATAAAGTTATCTTGCACTGCTTAGATGTTTTTTGCAAAATTTAAATATCACATCTTTTACTCCTATCAATCTTTCAAAATTTAATACAAATTTCAATTGCAACCTAGTTTAAAGGACAAGTCCACCCAAAAAAAGTTGATTCAAATAAAAAAAGAAAAATCCAACAAGTGTAACACTGAAAATTTAATCAAAATCGGATGTTAAATAACAAAGTTAAGACATTTTAAAATAAATTTTCGCCTAATTTCACAAAACAGTTTTACTCACATCGTTGTTTCTGTACATATGATGAGACTGATCACATTACTCACTATTTCTTTAGTATTTTATTATGTGAAATATGAAATATTACAATTTTCTCTGTTGTCGTGTGAAACAATGATTAATTCCTCCCTGAACATGTGCAATTAGTATTGTTTAATACAATATGGTTCAATCATATTGTCAAATCTGTAAAAAATGAAATATTATATAATTCAACAAAAAAAAAAGTGAGTGAGGGATGTCATCGACTGTGTCGTTTGCATGTCAATGAGTTGTGCATATCACTGTTTTGTGAAAAATAAGCGAAACTTTAAAATGTCAAAACTTTCTTATTTTACATTCGATTTTGATGAAATTTTCAGCATAATGCTTGTTTGATTTTTCTCTATTTATTCAAATCAACATTTTTCTGGGGTGGACTTGACCTTTAACAATTACCTTATTTTGTATTTTTTTTACCCAACAATTACTGGGAGCAAAAACGGCGAAGGTGATTTGCGCATGCACAGAGGTCTGCAGTAATTAGTACGTACCTAAAATTTCTACAGAGTACAGACCTCCGCACATGCGCAATTCGCCATTTTCAATTCGGCAGAGAATTTAATACTTGTGGGAAACTACGATTCGGCTTCATACCACCGATTTCGAGACGTTTTGAAGAAAGGGCAAGGAGTGAGTCTGTGTCCAATGGTAAGTTTAGTAACTGTAGAGTTAGCTGAATGTAAGTTTAGGTTTTCATGTGGTGGCTTTCCCAACACAAAGTGCCAGTTTGTCTTTTTTTGAGGGGGTGAGCAAGCATTTTTCATGTTTGTGAAGTGTAGCGAAGCCTATCTGAACCCTCGCCTGAGGTACCCATTTACATAAGTTTGGGCTCAAAACCCTTAAGAAAACAAGTATTTTGGAGCAACATTGTTGTGCGTGTAGAGCAATTGCATCCCGTCCCTGGCTCCGTGGAGATTAAGCATGTCAGTGATGTGACAATCTTCAGGAGCCTCCTGGCTAACTAGGACAAGTGAGTAACACATGTTAGTGGACATGGTGGAAATCACTGCATATTTTTAGTCATGAAATGCTCTCCACTTCAGTCTTCACCTGTATTTCACAGAGATGCCAAGTTCAAAGACCAGCTATGCGTGATATTTTCTGAGAATCTGAGTGAGATCACAGACATTGTGTACAATGTATATGGGGATAGGCTGTGATAGTTGCGTGAGACAGAGATTTGAGGGGATGAACAAGAGTCCAAAATGCGTGAGTCTCATGCATAATGCGTGAGACTTGGTAGCTCTGATTTCAGTGTGATATTCAATAATCTTCTTCTACATGAATATCGAATTTGTCACTGACGATATGAAAACTGTCAATTGCCTCGCTGGCACCTCAGGCTCAGTCTCAACATCAGCAACATCTCTAATTGGTGATTGGTGGTGATTTTTTTACCTGATTGCTAAGAAAGTATGAATGCTTATAAGCAAGTAACCAGAGGTCCGACAGCTTAAGGTCCTCTCTGAAGGACCTGGTATGGTACTGTGACCTTAATTCGCGCATTACCTAATTTTGCACAAAGTCGAACTCGAACATTTCAATATCTAAATAATTTCTTGAACAAGTGGAATGCCTCTGGCCGTCTCACCTGCACCACGCAGTTCAATATAGCAGCAGTGCTGACTTTGAATACTACTCTAACTCGCACAAGATGTTCAGTGATACATGGTTACTCTTATGTCCACTTTTTATGAACTAGAATAAACTTACAGAGATATGATGGTTATTCAACAAAAAACCCCAACATGGCCAAAGTTCATTGACCTTACATGACCTGTGACCTTGATCATGTGACCTGAAACTAGCACAGGATGTTCAGTGATACTTGATTACTCTTATGTACAAGTTTCATGAATCAGATCCATAAACTTTCAAAGTTATGATGGTAATTCAACAGATACCCCCAATTCGGCCAAAGTTCATTGACCCTAAATGACCTTTGACCTTAATCATGAGACCTGAAACTTGCACAAGATGTTCAGTGATGCTTGATTACTATTATGTCCAAGTTTCATGAATCAGATCCATAAACTTTCAAAGTTATGATGGTAATTCAACAGATACCCCCAATTCGGCCAAAGTTCATTGACCCTAAATGACCTTTGACCTTAATCATGAGACCTGAAACTTGCACAAAATATTCAGTGATGCTTGATTACTATTATGTCCAAGTTTCATGAATCAGATCCATAAACTGTCAAAGTTATGATGGGAATTCAACAGATACCCCCAATTTGGCCAGTTCATTGACCCTACATGCCCTTTGACCTTGGTCATGTGACATAAAACTCATGCAGGATCTTCAGTGATACTTGATTAACCTTATGTCCAAGTTTCATGAACTAGGTCTATATACTTTCTAAGTTATGACGTCATTTCAAAAACTTAACCTCAGGTTAAGATTTTGATGTTAATTCCTCCAACATGGTCTAGATTCATTGACCCTAAATGACCTTTGACCTTGGTCATGTGACATGAAACTCTAATAGGATGTTCAGTAGTACTTGATTAACCTTATGGTCAAGTTTCATGAACTAGGTCCATATACTTTTTAAGTTATGATGTCATTTCAAAAACTTAACCTCAGGTTAAGATTTGATGTTGACGCTGCCGTCGCCGTCGGAAAAGCGGCGCCTATAGTCTCACTCTGCTATGCAGGTGCGCCAAAAATGCATAAAATGTATGATCCTGTATCACCAAAAGGCCTCAAATAAAAAGATGAAAAAATAATAAATAAATATATATATATAAATAAATTAATTAATTTCCTTTTACTCCTATCAATCTTTCAAAATTTAATACAAATTTCAATTGCAACCTAGTTTAAAGGACAAGTCCACCCAAAAAAAGTTGATTCAAATAAAAAAAGAAAAATCCAACAAGTGTAACACTGAAAATTTAATCAAAATCGGATGTTAAATAACAAAGTTAAGACATTTTAAAATAAATTTTCGCCTAATTTCACAAAACAGTTTTACTCACATCGTTGTTTCTGTACATATGATGAGACTGATCACATCACTCACTATTTCTTTAGTATTTTATTATGTGAAATATGAAATATTACAATTTTCTCTGTTGTCGTGTGAAACAATGATTAATTCCTCCCTGAACATGTGCAATTAGTATTGTTTAATACAATATGGTTCAATCAAGTTGGTCCTTATTGTCAAATCTGTAAAAAAATGAAATATTATATAATTCAACAAAAAAAAAAAAAAAGTGAGTGAGTGAGGGATGTCATCGACTGTGTCGTTTGCATGTCAATGAGTTGTGCATATCACTGTTTTGTGAAAAATAAGCGAAACTTTAAAATGTCAAAACTTTCTTATTTTACATTCGATTTTGATGAAATTTTCAGCATAATGCTTGTTTGATTTTTCTCTATTTATTCAAATCAACATTTTTCTGGGGTGGACTTGACCTTTAACAATTACCTTATTTTGTATTTTTTTTACCCAACAATTACTGGGAGCAAAAACGGCGAAGGTGAATTGCGCATGCACAGAGGTCTGCAGTAATTAGTACGTACCTAAAATTTCTACAGAGTACAGACCTCCGCACATGCGCAATTCGCCATTTTCAATTCGCCATTTTCAGAGAATTTAATACTTGTGGGAAACTACATTGACCCTACATGACCTTTGACCTTGGTCATGTGACATAAAACTCATGCAGGATCTTCAGTGATACTTGATTAACCTAATGTCCAAGTTTCATGAACTAGGTCTATATACTTTCTAAGTTATGACGTCATTTCAAAAACTTAACCTCAGGTTAAGATTTTGATGTTAATTCCTCCAACATGGTCTAGATTCATTGACCCTAAATGACCTTTGACCTTGGTCATGTGACATGAAACTCTAATAGGATGTTCAGTAGTACTTGATTAACCTTATGGTCAAGTTTCATGAACTAGGTCCATATACTTTTTAAGTTATGATGTCATTTCAAAAACTTAACCTCAGGTTAAGATTTGATGTTGACGCCGCCGTCGCCGTCGGAAAAGCGGCGCCTATAGTCTCACTCTGCTATGCAGGTGCGACAAAAAATACATGAAATGTATGATCCTGTATCACCAAAAGGCCTCAAATAAAAAGATGAAAAAATAATAAATAAATATATATATATATATAAATAAATTAATTAATTTCCAAACATAAAAAGAATTAAAAAGGAATAATACCTCTGACTCTATATCACAAAACAAAACAATTGAAAAGAAATATATTTAATGATTAATAAATAAAAATTAATCAGCTGAAATAAATTGATGAATAAATTAAATGAACTTCTACACATCAAAAGAATTAAAAACAAATGATAACTCTGACTCTGTACATCACAAAAAAAACTGAAAATCAAAACTGAAATTAAATGATTAATGAATAAATATAAATGCATTTATTAATCAATATAAATACATTAATTAATCAATGAAAATAAATTGAAATAAATGAACTTCTGCTCATAAAAAATTATTTAAAACGAATGATACTTCTGACTCGATCCCTATATATCAAAAAAGAAAAAAAAATAACACTTAAAACAAATAAATCAAAAGATTATTATTAATTAATAAAGACAATCAATTGACAAATAAATGAACAAGTTAATAACTATATTAATACATGAATAAATCGACAAATAAATTTCTGAAGAAGTAAATTAATATTCTCTCTCCTTGTTTATTTGGAAAATAAATTGGAGACCTCCCCCCCCCGCCTACAGCACCGCCCATTATATTCTTTCCTTGTTTATTTGGAAATAATTTGGAGGGCCCCCCCCCACGACCACGTTATTTTCCATTATATAACAGTGTAAGGGGCCTCGATAACGAGTATACTAATATAGATGTCATCCGAACCCCACACACGTGCGAATGCTGGGACAAGCGCATTGGACGGGGCCTGTTTCGCGACTATCTTAGGATGCAAGCTTAATATATACTCGTGATATAGGCCCCGCTACTGTGTTGGAGTGTCTGAAGTGCCATAGTGCGGGGCCTATATAACGGTTATAGCAAGGGCGGATCCAGCCTTCGCCAATAGGGGGGGCCCGGGATTTTTTCAGCCATATTTTCCCCGGTCGATCGGCCGCTCGAATATGATTTTTGCCGGGACTTTTGGTTTCTTTGAAGGGGTAGTCCTAATAGTCACTTCTTAGCTTTATTCTTATAAATAAACAAACATAAAATACCATAATCCTTATTTATATAATGCGAGCGCGAAGCACAAGCTAAATTTTCTTGGAAATCTTATGTACTTTTTCCTAAAATTTTGAACATTCTGGGCAATTTTTTTGTCCTGAAAAAAAAGTTGTGTTTGCAAGTGAATAATTACTATGGAGCGATGGAAAATGTACTGTTAAACACTTGCTTGCAGTTAGCCATGAAGTCGTTAAATATTTTTAAAATTCAAATAATGCGAGCGCGAAGCCAGAGCTGAATTTTTTGGACATTTAATTGTTGTTTAGTTGTAATTTTTGGATTTCCTGAAATTTTCTGGAATATTTTCATTTCCCAAACCTTTCCTGGAAAAGTCAAAATTTCCTGAAATTTCCAGAATTTCGGAAGAGTGGAAACACTGATTGATGGTTTACTATATAGGTACCGGGCCGGGGTACCGGTACATACAGGACATATAGAAAATTAGTATACATCTCTATGATACAGGATCAAGTACTCATTAAAGGGGTACTCACTCAAGGCTGAAGTAATGATTTAAACAGGTAAAGAAAACTAAGACAAACACTGAAAGTCAATTTTTGGTCCCTAAATCAATCGTAAACAGCAAAAACCGTGGTGTAACCCGGTGTACATAGAGGACCACACCAGTTATTTTACACCGGTGTTAAATTGGTGGTGTTAGTTTTACACCTATAGGTGTTATTACAAAACCTGTGGTTGTTACATTTACACTCTTTGGTGTTATGTTCAATCGCTAGGTTGTTATTTTAACACCTCAGGGTGTGGTCCTCTATTAACACAAATTGGTGTCAGTTTTAACACCACAGTTTTTACAGTGTATGTCTTGCAGTTAATTGCAAATTAGTGATTGATTGCTGATCTGCTATTTGAAACAAGAAGTTTAATCTGATTTGCTACAGCTTACGTTGATGTATCAGCTGTAAAATCGCAACAGAATATTTGCAATTGATCGCAAATATTTTCTTGCAACACCCCGGTCCTTAAAGCCACAATTTCCAGCAAATTTCTCATTTTTTTCTTTTCTTTTTTATCAAAATCGGACAATAATAAAGTTATGGCATTTAAAAGATTTTCATTATTCCGGCAAAACAGTTCTAGGCATGTCTCATGAATATTAGTATTCAATCGTTGTGTTGGGGTTGGATCGAATGCTCTTTTGCTTTCAACCAGACTTAAATGAGACAAATTCAAACAGGACGTACCTTTATTAAAGATTATAACTTGATGACAATGACAAATACATTGCTGGCTTTGGGTGATATTTATTTGCTGCGCTTCCTTCTCAAGTTGTAGTATTTTCATCTTTAACTCGTGCTGTTCCACAAGGTTCCTCTTTTCTTTTTCAAGTATCTTCATTTTCAGACTATGTTCCTCTTCAGCATGTGATTTCTGGATTTCTTCAAGGCTGCGTGATGCATTCAAAGATGTCGCTCCAGAAGAAGTTGAATTCCTGTGAAATATAAAGCGAAACCATCAATTGTTACTACATTTTGTTTATTCAATCGCTGTTAGGGAAACCTTCATTTTATTGTACACAGTAAAAACGTTGTTTAAGATTTTATACAATTTGTTTACTATAACCTTACAGTATTTGTTTACACGTTTAAACAATCATATTTAATTTAACGAAGATTAGATATTGAAAATTAAACTTTGTTGCTTAACATTTGGCTTGCTTAAACTGTTTAAACAATTATTGCAAGGTTCATATATTAAACAGCGCTGTATATTTGCTGTATTTGTTTACACGTTTAAACAATCATATTTAATTTAATGAAGATTAGATATTGAAAATTAAACTTTGTTGCTTAAGATTTGGCTTGCTTAAACTGTTTAAACAATTATTGCAAGGTTCATATATTAAACAGCGCTGTATATTTTTTTTTTACTGTGTATGACGTGTGAACTAGAACAAGTATTCAACTCTGACATAATGAAACGATCTTAGACTATGCCATCATTCTATATCATAATTGCACTCCCCTATAAACCTATAAAAGAATAAAGGGTATACTCCAAGTTGAAAATTGTGTGATTTCATTTACTGATTTAATGTAGAAGCTTATTATTGCTGAAACTTTTTTTTTTGCAATGGAGACATGTTCTTGCAGACAGGTTTGAAAATATTGAAATAACTTTGATTTCATGTAATAAAATAGGAAAAAAAGAAAAGTGGGGACATGACATAGCTGTTTTCACCAAATAGAGCACAACTTTCAAATTCAATATTTTAATTCATTTTGATTAAATTTTCAGTGTTTTGCTTGATTTATTTTTTTGGTAATTCATGATTTATTTACCCTTTTCATCCAGAGTAAACTTGTCTATGTTTATTAGGATATCATAAAGTTCAACCCAGAGTACCATTCTAAAGGACAAGTCCACCCCAGAAAAAATGTTGATTTGAATAGAGAAAAATCAAGCAAGCATAACGCCGAAAATTTCATCAAAATCGAATGTAAAAGAAGAAAGTTATGACATTTTAAACTTTCACTTATTTTTTCACAAAACAGTGATATGCACAACTCAATGACATGCAAATGAGACGGTCGATGATGTCCCTCACTATTTCTTTTTTTTTTATACAATATTTCATTTCTTACAAATTTGACAAATAGGGACCAACTTGACTGAACCATATAGTATTAATGCTAATTCAACATCTTCAGGGAGGAATTAATCATTGTTTCACATAACAATGAGGAGAAAAATCGAATATTTCATATTTCAAATAATAAAATACAAAAGAAATAGTTAGTGGAAGACGTCATCAGTCTTCTCATTTGCATACCGATCAGGATGTGCATACAACAGTTTTGTGAAATTAAGCAAAACTTGAAAATGTCATAACTTTCTTATTTTACATTTGATTTTGATGAAATTTTCAATGTTATGCTTGCTGGATTTTTCTCTCTTTATTCAAATAAACTTTTCTTTTTTGGGGGGGTGGACTTGTCCTTTAAGAGACAGAGAGACTGACAGAGAAAGAGAAAAGAGAGAGAGATATATATATAAATAAAGGGCAGTTCTATAAGTTTCTAACTATTTGATAAATTGTAATAAGACTTTTGATTTATAAGCAATAATTGGAAAAATGAACTTAAACCTGCTTACAAATTTCTGATGGGTCATACACGATATAATCAAATACAAGAAATAGGCATATGTATAAAAGAATAAAATATATATATATAAGTCCATTAACAAATCCTTAACCTCAGCTACACAAATGGGAGAAACAATGAGGAAAGGGTGGAAGAAAGAAGGGAAATATCTAAGAAGAACATTTTAATTATTGATATTACTACGATAACTTCTGCTATCATGGCCGTGCACATGCAGTAGTCAAAGGCAGGGAGCAGTGCCGCCCCCTAAAAAATCAGTTTAAAACAAGTAAATTATGAAAATACTTACCATGATTTTCTTATTTACGAGATAACTGGATATACCCATTTGATTTGCTAGTTCATTACAATGAACCTGCGTGCCGAATATAGAGTACACAACTTTTCCTGCGCGCGCGCTGCATCTCCCTACCAACGCACTATCCCAAGATCATCGCGCAATTTGGCGTCCATTTCCTCTCATGAGCCTGCGGGCAAGACATGTTGTCACACAAGGCGAGGGGTAGGAGGGAGGGTTCAAATGGGTATATCCAGTTATCTCGTAAATAAGAAAATCATGGTAAGTATTTTCATAATTTACATCAATAACTGGGATATACCCATTTGATTTGCTAGACCAACACGGATTCAACGTGAAGGGAGGCATGTCTAGACTAAGAAGTGCGTAAAAATAGGGAGATGAAGACACGAAGGCCGTTGCCTTAAGGACAGGGGAGGCAATAAAGCCTCATGTGAAGAAGTCCTTAAGAGCAAGGAGTGAAGGAAAGAGGAGCGTCAAAAAGCGGACCTCAAGAAGTCGTGAACGACGATTCCAAGAAAGAGCCCAAGAAGAATGATACTAAGTATCATGGGCCCTCGGCCTAGTGTCAGGAGAACAACATCACCAGCTGACTAGATCGTAAGATTCGGAATTTGTTGAAAATTTCAACAAGAATCGTGATCGGAAAACTGAAGCTTTTAAGGCTCAGTAAGTGATCAATCGAACAATCTGAGAAGGCGAGATATCTCAGAAGCCTCCGCGTGGGAGAAAGCGCCCAGAATTCGATATCTGTCTCAAATGCGTGAGGGCAGAACATCTGCAGAATTCTGATAGAGAGCTGTGGCAGAACGTTACTAGCGGTCCGAAGGGGACCAGGAACGACGGAGAGTAGGGTTTAAGAAAAAACCACTCGTAAGGCAGTCAAGAGTCGAGAAAGCGACTGAGTGCCATCCTGTTAATAAGAAATGCCGCGGACCTGCTGCCTATGTAGAATAGAGCAGTCTGGTCAAAACAGTTCAACCGGGCGTGTCAGAGAAACAGCGCGGTACACATCACGACAAAAGTGTGATAGACCGAGTGATCGAGAGAGAACTCAGGATCCCCTTTCTCCCGTACTGATTGAAGCACCCGCCTGAGGGTGCAGCGCCCGCGGTGGAAGAGGTGGCTTGGCTCAAGCCACCATCGCCGAGAGAGCCCGTAAGGCTAGGCTGCGATGGATGTCCGCTGGGCGGGGGAATCCCTAGCAGCAGCAAGCGTACGCCAGAGGGAGCTGGCGAAAAAGTCTCTGTCATGATCTTACGTGTAAACGACAATCAAGAGATGCTCTAAACGAACAGACATCGCCAGATATGATACCTCAACAGTTACGTTCCCAACGGAATCGAATGAGGTAGCAACGGCCCTGTCCTATCAAGTTAGGGACGGAAACTGGCTAAGAGTGTCGATGTCCTCGCTTGAAGAAACAAGCGAAGGAGTAAGGAGACTTGAGGAAAGTAATCACAAAAATTTCCATCAGTCTGCGGTGAGAACCAGTTGTTTATGAAAACAGCCACAAGGCCTGGTCTCTCAGGTGATCGTAAGAGCAAGCACCGCCGGCGCCGGTTGCGGCAGCGTGGAACAGTCCGATATCGGAAGATAAGGAGTTCCAAAAAGCTGCGGGGGGCGGCAAAAATGACGCCCTAAGCAGCGGGGGATGAGAATCTAAGTTTCTAAAAGAAGAACTCCAGTGAAGTAAATCACTTACATGGAGAGACTCATCCACAGTCGGCCCGAGAGAAAGCGGGTCGTAGTGATCGTGGTTAGGTAGGCATAAGCATACATCCATCCACGGTTACATCATCCTCGGTCGCGCGGTGACCATGGCCACATGCATTGCATGGAAGGAGGATGAAAGCAGCATGCGAGGCGACTCGAGTGTGCCGAGTGAAAAAGCTTCTAAATAAGAAGACGATTCGACAAACGGGCACGGTAAAGACATCCACCGTAGACCACTCCACACAAGGAGGAAACGGCGGAGACGCCCGCAAGCTTGACCCACATAGAGGGCAGTCTATAAGATAGACTGTTAGAGCTCGACCGATGGTCTGGCGGCGTACAGTTTGGTGTAAACTCGCCGACCCGGTACGGTGGGTGTGCCCAGAAAGTAGGCATAGAATGCCGACAGAGAAGCCTGGGGCTTTATAAAAACCGTGGGGGGTCCCACACCCTCTCCCGCTCGATCGCTTCGGTATCTCATGCTGTCAAAAATATTGTGACCCCTTCGGGATTTGGCCCCCCCCTCCCTAAAACTGAAAGTGTTCTGGCGCGCCTGGTTCTGAGGACCCCTTTTATGGTTAGTACCACCCAACACACCTCGCTCAAATCGAACCCTAAACACGTAGTGTTAATTGGGGCAAAAAGTACATCCTGCATAAAGTATTTTAGTCTTTTTATGCCCTCGCAAATTGGACCGTAAACACGTAGTTTATAAGCAAAAAATATACCTTTTTCATTAGTTTAGAGTTTTCGACATCCCTAATACGTTACGTAATATGTAACGTGCCCTATCTTGAAAAAGAGATAATTTTTACGTGTTGGGGGTCACACATGGTATGCACTCGTCAATGGAAGTCCCCCCCCCCCCCCCCGGACTTTGAGCAAAATAAAAGTAGCTTTGGTTATAGACAAGACCAACATTGGGAGAATTTGAATTCAAGGAGCATTTTGGGGTAAAAGTTGGCAACCGGTCAATTTCACCTAATTTGAAGGTGCTGAATCTGATAAGACCGGTTCCCAAGCCAATTTTTAATGTCTTGACCACCTAATTTGCATAAACAAAAAGGCTGCCAAATTGACCTTTTAAAATCTTAGTTCTACAATATTCTTTTATAATACTCGCTTTTATCGACATGGATACTGCAAAATCCTGCATACATAACATGTACCATTCGGGCAAATTTGTTATTTCTGTTTGCGGCTAATTAATTCTGCAAATTTATGCATATTTTGCAATATTATGCTATAACTTGATAATTACACCTAAACAGTTTATCATTTTGGGGACAAATAGCATTTGTATCATTATGATAATTGTTTGGCCCTTAATTATAATATTTAGGTCAATTTTTCTATGTATTTATCGTTCTTTGATATTTCTTTATGTTCCTGTATTTTCTGCCATTTGCTTTGGATTTGTTTGATATGAGATCTTTAAAAATACTAATATCAATGGCAGACAAATATTAAGCTTTAATGATTGAATCATTTGATAAACTTCTTTTGCCACAAATGTTAATTGTACTCAGGAACAAATACACACACATGCTCCCACACCCACACCTGTATATGGAAAGTAATATACTTGCAAGGTATAGTAGACATGCCCAATATATTAAGACACATTGATGCCTAACCTATAATCATGCCAATTACCAATTCAATAAACCCGTAATTCCAGTCTAGAGGTCATCCGGTAATGGATGATATTTTCTGCACCATCTCATGTAAGACAATGTCTAATCTCAGCAATATTGTGGAGCTGGTAATATGCAGATTGGCAGACATCTGATGTGCATTTCTTCATGCTCATTGTTCTATCAATTAAAGACTACGCCAAGAGATCTAGCCTTGCATACTGGAGATATATAGCTTCCTCAACTATTAAGACTGGAGTTGTAGTTGATCCAATACAAAGGACTCTGGTGGAGACTTTGGTAGTGAACTTATATACAGGTTTATTATACAGGCCAGCTAGGCAGGTCAATCAACAGGCATGGTATCCATGTTGCGGGAGGTGTATGAAGTGCTTAGATGTCCATACTGATATCGTAACATTACCCTTCTTCTGATAAGATTGAGAATTTTCAAATTTCAAAGATATTGTTTTCAAACAATACTTTTGGTAGTCTGCAAATTTTGGTAATTTGGCTTAGTTATGATTTATCAGATAATAATATAGAAATTGTTTGGTTTGTGAGAACTGAGAATAATATCAATTTGTGATAAACTGTATGCATCTTCAATTTTACATAACTTCAATCTTGTGCAAAACTGAAAATAATTTGGATAACCGGATTGATCCTGAAATCAATATTTCCAAACAATAATTTTTGGTTATAGTGTCTTTGATTATTTCGTAAACACTATCTTGACATACCAAAAATAATGTACGATGATTATACATGCATACAATAAACTTAAAACTACACTAATTATGTCTTCAGTGTTCTTCTTTCTTCTCTTTCTCTTCTTTGTTTGAGAGTTTAGAGTGTTCATAATGTTCAATCTTCAAACATGAATCTCTCTGGTTTGCGAATAGTGCGTCCAGACCTCGTGGTTTGTGAGTATGTCTGTTGAGATTGATTAGCGTTAGAGTTGGACATTGGTGTTCGTTGGACGTTGTCTTCCTCTGGTTGAGTTTCTGTGGAGTGGTCTTCTTCGAACCTCACACGCTTTGGAGTTGGGTTGGTGGATGGAATTTCCCTCAAGTGAGATCTATTTCTCCTCAAGATTCCTCCATTCGGCGTTGAAACTTCATAGGATCGAGGTTCTTCACAGACTTTGGATACTTTGGCTGGTATCCAAGTGTTGTCTCTTGGATGCAGAACTCTCACTGGCTGTCCTACATGCAGTGGTGGCAAATCAGAACTTGCATGTCGATCATGCACTTCCTTCATTTTGTCTTGCCTATTCAAGAGAAACTCGGTGGCAGCAGAATTTCTCGAAAGATAGTGACTTGGCAATGTGGTTCGGATGGGTCTTCCAAACAACATCTCTGCTGGTGATCTCAAGTTATTGTCAACTGGTGTTGCTCTCAGGTGCATCATGGCTAGTTGACTGTCTTGGCTAGTTTGAGAACACTTCGTCAACAGATTCTTGATTGTACGAACCATTCTCTCAGCTAATCCGTTGGATCTTGGATAGTGCGGTGAAGAAGTGATGTGCTTGATATTCCACTTCTTGCACGTCTTGGAATGGTTTCCCGACAAATTGTGGACCGTTGTCGGACACAATCTCTTCTGGTGGACCGAACAGACTGAAGATTCCTGTCATCTCTCTTGCTATAGCTGCACTGGATGTATCGGTTAGCTTAGCAATGATCGGATACTTGGAATAGTAATCAGTAACGAGTAGATACTCTTGTCTATTGAGCATGAACAAGTCGGTTCCCAGTCTGGTCCATGGTGCTGGTGGTACATCATGGGGATGCAGTGGCTCTTTCTGCAGTCTTGCTTGGTGTTTCTGGCATGTTTCACACTGCTTTATCAACTGATCAATGTCCTTGTTGATGTTTGGCTAGAACACTGTCTCACGAGCAAGTCGCCTCGTGCTTTCAATTCCCATGTGTCCTAGATGAAGCTGTCTACGGTTGTCATTCCTTAGTGTCTTCGGTATAATGACTTAACTTCCCTTGAAGAGTACTCCGTGTGATACTCCAATTTCCTCTCTGTAAGACCAAAATTGACGAAGGGATGTCAGCAATTCTTGGATGGTCTCAGGCCATCCCTGAGTGACTATTTGCCATAGTGATCTGAGAACAGGATCATTAGCTGTTTCTCTCTGAAGCTCTGTTCTCTTGTGTTGTCCGAAGTATATCAAGTCAATCTGGTGCGAATCTTCGGCTTCAGAGCAGATGGATTCCACTCTGACATCTAGCGGAACATCGCATGCTTCCTTGGGATTAGGAAGTCGGCTCAAGGTATCGGAAAGAATCATGTCTTTTCCTGGTCGATACTTGACATCGGTATCCTTGGACTTTGATAAGCAATCTCTGTAGACGTGGTGGTGCACTTCTAAGAGGTTTCTTCCATGTCATTTCCAATGGTCTGTGATCTGTTATGACGGTGAATTCCTTCCCGAACAGATATGTATGGAAGCGGTTGATACCAAACACTAGGGCTAAGGTTTCCCTCTCTATGTTGGAATAGTTGGACTGTGCAGTGGAAAGACTTTTGGATGCAAATGCAACTGGTTTGCCTTGCTGGAGCAGGCATGCTCCTAGCCCTTTCATCGATGCATCTACCTCAAGAGTTGTCTCTTTCTTTGGGTCATAGAATTGTAGACATGCACCTGATGATACTGCACTTTTCAGGCTGTTCAAGGAATTTTCATGATCATCGTCCCAGATGAATGGTACTTCCTTGTGTAGAAGTTCTCGAAGTGGCGCTGACTTCTCTGAGAAGTTATGAATGTATGCTGCTAGGTATGTGAATAATCCTAGGCATCTCTGAACATCTTCTTTGTCCTTGGGTGATGGCATTGAGGTGATAGCTTCTACCTTGCTCGGATCTGGGTAGATACCTGATCTAGTGTACTTGGAACCAAAGAAATTGATGGCTTCCTTCTTGATAGCACATTTGGAGCTGTTGAACACTAAGCCTTCTTGCTTTGCTGTCTCCATGAGTAAGTAGAGATTCCTATCGTGTTCCTCCTCCGTTCTTCCTACGATCGCTATGTCATCTGCGATGCATATGCAGCCTGGCACATTTTGGACAATCCTATCCATATGCTGCTGGAAGATATGCTGACTAGTACACAACCCAAATGGTAGTCTTTGGAAGCAGTACCTTCCGAATGGTGTACGGAATGTGGTGAGATCCTAGCACTCCTCTGCTAGGTGAACCGACCAGTAACCAGCCTTCGCGTCTAACTTAGAGAAGTACTGAGCTCCTGCGAAGACAGGTTGGACCTCTTCCAAGGTTGGTACCTTGTGCGGGCATCTCTTCAAGGCATCATTTAACCTCCTGGGGTCAAGACAAATCCTGATGGATCCATCTTTCTTCACAACAGTGGTCATGGAGCTGCACCAATCAGTGTGGTACTCAATTTTTCTGATGACTCCTTGCTGCTCCATATTGTCCAGTTCCGCCTTGATTTTGTCTTTCAAGTGTACGCTGCACTTGCGGGGTGCGTGTATGGTAGGTTTAGCATCATCCTTGACATGAAGCATTGCCTTCCCTCGGAAACTACCAATAGCGTCAAACTGATTCGGATATGCTTGTTTGAGATCCCTTACACTTGTGATAGGTGTTTGTTTAGGATTGGTTGCAGGTGTTTTGTTGTGCATTGAGTGAATTGTGATAATTCCATGGTCAGTGCAACCTAACACCCTAGGATCGCTGGACCCTTGACATCTGCTACATAAAATGTATGTGTTGACCATTTTGTACTCTTGTATCTACACTTTATGTCTAGTGTACCCTTACATGGAATTTGTGTCTCTCCATAAGCTATAAGTTTTATTGTTGTTTGTTTCACTACTGATTCCCACTTTGGACCGTAAATTGCTTTGGCGGTACGTACTGTGATAGTGTTAGCACTTGCCTCCACTTTTAGGTATAGATTATGTTGACCTACTCTCTGTGGGCATATTATGTCAATGTTAGCAAATGCTACAGTTTCTGCCTGTACCGAATTAGCTCTAAGCGGTGTATGCGAAAATTGATATTGACCTTTAACTGTGCCTCTAATAGTCTCCATGCTCTTGCGTTTTTTCTTTATCGGTCTCTGATAGCCCCGATGCATTGATTCGACGCAAGCCTTCATTGCCTACAGCAATCTTGATTTTTAAAGCCATTTTCTCTGTTCAGTTATGTCTTGGTCTGCTAGAATCAGCTCCATTCTTTGTTTGAAAAGCCGGAACTCTTCAGGTAGGTCTTTTGCCTCCCAGTTCATTTCTGGATATTTTCCACTACTCATTGTGTATGTTCGCTGTACGTATTAGGTATTTAAATGAATGAGTGTAGATATTAATGTCTGATTATATCCACGTGTGAACGCTCCTTACAGTCACAGGTCGACTGGTGATGATACCTGTAACGCACTCACAGCCCTGTGTGAATGTCATTAGGTGTTTCATGCAGTGAAAATGCTGGTCACTCCCACTCACTTCTCACACTCCAGATTTACAATTAATATTAGGAAAATATTAATTCATTGTTCACACTCCAGTCCAGAAAATTAAGTAATTTAGGTTTTATCAACTTTTAGTGTATGTTGATCTTATGATGCAGACCTCTGTGCCAGTGATTGAACACAGTTATAACTTATTCAGGCTATATTTGATTGTTTACAGTTACCGTTAGCATCTCGCTCCTTCTCACAACACTGTGATTTGCTGTGACAGTGCATTGGGTATGCAGAGTACGGTACAGTAGCGATGCGATAGCCGGGGCGAGCGGGCACCCGTTGGGTTAGTAGGTTAGGAAGCATGCGAATTTCGGTAAAAAGACATGCAGTTTACTTCCCAACACTACAGTAGCTGGTTACTTGATCCTTGTCATTTCAAAAGCGATCACTGGTTTCAGCTGCCACCATGATCCAATACAAAGGACTCTGGTGGAGACTTTGGTAGTGAACTTATATACAGGTTTATTATACAGGCCAGCTAGGCAGGTCAATCAACAGGCATGGTATCCATGTTGCGGGAGGTGTATGAAGTGCTTAGATATCCATACTGATATCGTAACAGTAGTCATAATAATTACGCATATATGGAGATGACAGAACAAGATACTTCGCTTTTTATCGTTAAGGTCCAGGAAGTTGACCTTCATCCAAAATCGAATCCTCAATGGCAGCACCAACAACAGCAGCTGCACGAACCTCTGTATCTTTAACTTTTGGATCAAAAGTGAGGTATACAGCTGGATGACATCAGCATAGAAGTGTATACCAAGACCATGAAGCCACATTATAGAGCCAAGAGGAGTGATGTACAGTTTGAAGAGTAAGGGACCAAGGACAGACTCCCAAGGAACTCCATAGCAAAGGGTAGTCACAGGATACTGCACGCCAGTGATGAATACAGCTTCATACAGCTCTGTTGGCAAGGTAAGAGGAAAGCCATTGGAGTGCAGAATCATCAATTCCAAAACAGACTGTCAGTCTTCCAAAAACAATGACACGTTCAGTGGTAAAAAACCGGTTGTCAAGTTAAAAATAACTTAGGCAACTGTTTTCCTCATAGAACGAGATATCCTGGCTGTACAATCGAAGAAAATTCTCGACCTAGACTTTGATGGTGAAATATCAGACTCGCATGCCTATCAGAGCTTTGTAAGCTATTGGATGCTGTTGAGTTTAATACCGATCAAAAGAAGTGGATTAATAATAACCTAGGAGCGCCAAACATGTCAGGTACCCACCATCCTCTGAAAGATATCTTCATTATCAATTATATATCTTATGAAGATATGAAGATGTGTGAATTTAAGAAGTTTGATAAGTGGCCAAAGGGACATAACATGATTCACTGCGGTATTAAAAACCGAGCATTTTAACACCTGAAACAAGATCAGGGCTCCGTAACACAAAGGTTTGCGATGAATTGCAAATATGAAAAAAAACGCTCTGATTGGTCCCTGGTCAATATTTTAAACCTAATGCGCGTGTAACGTTGATAATGATTGGTCAGTTGATATAGCGATTGATCGCTAATCATTGTGTTACGGAGCCCTGATCAGAAAGCAGATTCTCTCTCAAGACAAAAGTTTATGTTTCTCTATGGATCTGGGACATGAGAATCGGACACATCTCAAGAACACAAACACGATGACTTCGATACGAACTGCCTCCGCAGAATACTTGTACTAAATTGGTTTGATTTCAACAATTAGAGATGACTTTTATAATATGAGGCTGCCCTATCAATGAAATATGGAACACCAAATCGAGCTGACATTGATCATTCAACACCACGAAGGTAAAGGTGTATATCAAGCTGGGGGAAGTTGGATGAAGCGACAAACCGTGATAGGACAGGTGCAGTACTGCATTGGAAAAGATATATTATGGAGATGCACAAGTAATCTGTTAATGAAGTCCAATGATCAAAATTTGTTATTGAAAGGATATGCAGTGACTTATTCGTTGTGGAACTTTAGGAAATCACAGTCTGGCTTTTAAAACATGGCAAACGGTCTAATTGATAGGTAAAATGAGGTATTAGATGGTTTATATGCGGGTTCAGTTCTGAGGGGTTTTTTTTTAACATAACATACCTACTCCAAAGGATATTAAATGCAACTGATTGACTATTAGGAGTTGAGAATTACAGTACTGTCAGGATTCAAATTTAATAATTCATCATCTAAAATTGTAAATATGAATAAATTGATTGATATCATAATTCAAGATACCATTTTATAATAAAAATTTAAGCAATTAATAGTGACATTCGCTTGAATACTGATCGGTTCCTGAACTTAAATTCGTTGGATCTCCACCAGTGTGCTTTTAAACGGGAAGGCACTCCCTGCACAAATTTACCTTTGCAGATGTGGGTGCATCTCTTTATGCCCATGGATATATACGAATAACAAGTGGAATGCCTCTGGCCGTCTCACCTGCACCACGCGGTTCAATATAGCAGCAGTGCTGACTTTGAATACTACTCTAACTCGCACAAGATGTTCAGTGATACATGGTTACTCTTATGTCCACTTTTTATGAACTAGACCAATAAACTTACAGAGATATGATGGTTATTCAACAAAAAAACCCAACATGGCCAAAGTTCATTGACCTTACATGACCTGTGACCTTGATCATGTGACCTGAAACTCGCACAGGATGTTCAGTGATACTTGATTACTCTTATGTACAAGTTTCATGAATCAGATCCATAAACTTTCAAAGTTATGATGGTAATTCAACAGATACACCCAGTTCGGCCAAAGTTCATTGACCTTTGACCTTGGTCATGTGACCTGAAATGCGCACAGGATGTTCAGAGATACTTGATTATTATAATATCCAAGCTTAATGAACTAGACCAATAAACTTTCAAAGTTATGATGGTAATTCAACAGATACCCCAATTCGGCCAAAGTTCATTGACCCTAAATGACCTTTGACCTTAATCATGAGACCTGAAACTTGCACAAAATGTTCAGTGATGCTTGATTACTATTATGTCCAAGTTTCATGAATCAGATCCATAAACTTTCAAAGTTATGATGGGAATTCAACAGATATCCGCAATTCGGCCAAAGTTCATTGACCCTAAATGACCTTTGACCTTGAACATGTGACGTGAAACTCATGCAGGATGTTCAGCTATACTTGATTAACCTTATGTCCAAGTTTCATGAACTAGGTCCATATATTTTCTAAGTTATGATGACATTTCAAAAACTTAACCTCAGGTTAAGATTTCGATGTTGATCCCTCCAACATGGTCTAAGTTCATTGACCCTAAATGACCTTTGACCTTGGTCATGTGACATGAAACTCTAATAGGATGTTCAGTAATACTTGAATAACCTTATGGCCAAGTTTTATTAACTAGGTCCATATACTTTCTAAGTTATGATGTCATTTCAAAAACTTAACCTCAGGTTAAGATTTGATGTTGACGCCGCCGCCGCCGCCGCCGTCGCCGTCGGAAAAGCGGCGCCTATAGTCTCACTCTGCTTCGCAGGTGAGACAAAAATGTAAAAAAGTGATTACATAATTAAATCATTGAAGCTGATTATTTTCTTCCAGTGATAATCAATACCTTGAGAGATCCCATAACAAACAAGTACAAAAAAGGTACAAAATACAAAGAATTACATGAGAAATAAAAAAAAAATAAAATACATTATTATTCACTGTGATATTATATTCTAAGGGTCGTACAATTATTTGTAATGATGCAAATGCTATTTGTACCAAAAATATAAACATTTGAGCTGAAATTATCAAATTATAGCATAATGATCCAAAATATGCATAAATTTGCATAATTAATTAGCCACAAGCAAAAGTAACAAATTTTCCAGAAAGGTACACTATGTATGCAGGATTTTGCAGTATTTATGTCTGTGAAAGCAAATATAATTAGAGAACATTGTCGAATAATATTCTGAATTGTCAATTTGGCAGCCATTTTTATATGCAAATTAGGTGGTCAAAACATGAGAAATCAGCTTGAGAACCGATCTTATCAGATTCAGCATATTTGAATTGTGTGAAATAGTCCATTTCCAAACTTTTACCCCAAAATTCTTCTTAAAGTTTATATATAGGCCTCTTTTTCCAGAATGGCTCTAGTCTATGCATAAATTTGCATAATTAATTAGCCGCAAAGCGAAATAGCCAATTTTCCCAAATGGTACATGTTATGTATACAAGATTTTGCAGTATCCATGTCTGTGACAGCGAATATAATATTAGAACACTGTAAAAATAATATTCTGAATGGTCAGATTGGCAGCCATTTTGTTTACGCAAATTAGGTGGTCAAAACATGAGAAATCAGCTTGGGAACCATTCCTATCAGATTCAGCATATTTGAATTGTGTTAAAAAGTCCAGTTTCCATTTTTTACCCCAAAATGCTTCTTTAAGTTTACATAGGCCTCTTTTCCCAGAATGTTTCTAGTCTTATTTAGGTAAAAATCTCAAAAAGTTAACTCGGACAGCCTGGCCCGGCATTTACCTTTCTCCTGCCTGGTCGCTCTGCTCCGAACCCTGATCTGTCACTGCACCCTCATCTGCCGCTGCACCCTGATCAAAAATAATACAAAGAAATGTACATTACTGTGGGGAGCCAAAGAAGACAAAATCAGTCTTAAAATCAGGCACCCAACATAAATTAGACAGATACGTGCTTTCAAAATAGACGTTTCTTAACAATATATAACATGTGAATATGGCTCTCATTCATAACTTTCGAAATAATAGTTAGGAAAGATCAACACATTCATGAAACAATTCAATTCCATTCAATTTATTCAAGTCCATAAAGAAAATTTGCTTTGGATTAACATACATACATTTCATGAAAACATCTAAAAATACATATGAAAGACATGCAAAAATATTAATTGCAACTATAAATCAGGCCTCTACAAAAAATTTTTTCATCACTTGCCCTGTTCGGCAAGTGATGAAAAAATTTGCTTGCCCGATAGAAAAAACTGCTTGCCCAATTTTTTAAATAATTTTTTCATTATCACGGCACAACATTGAAAAGGATATTTTCAGCAACGTAGGCCGGAGTTTAACGTTTATTTTGGAGAAAAAATCGATATTTTATGGGCATTTAATTTTTAAAAAAAACCTTCAACAAAAGTTGCTAATATTTCATATTTTCCATCTTTAAATCCACGAAATGGCTACCTGCTTACCATATTTCCTTAGAATTGCTTTCATTTACCGTAGTTGGAAACTATAAAGAAAGCCAGAGAAAAATGTTCAGCTCTTTATTGTTCTGCTCTTAATTAGTTGGAAACCATCAAGTCTTTACTTCATCATTTTATGATGTTGCACTCGGTCAATAATTTTTATCTACATGTTTTCACATGCTACTTTTTTTTTCTATTTTGAGGAATACCTGTTCACTTATTAATGAATTATTACTAACATTGTTTAATATTGTATGATTTTTAAGTAATTTTTTTCACTATATGCTTATAATCTTGGGTGTGTGTGTGTGGGTGGGTGTGTGTGTGTTTGTGTGGGTGTGACTGTGAGTTGAACTTTGATATAAATGAATTCAATATCTAATTTCTACTTCGCCTATTCCAGTACAATAACCTGTACTCAGCCATGTAATGAAGGCCCACATACCCTAACTTTTCCTGAAGTTCTTTGAAAACGCAGACTTCTACGAAAATTGCATTTCTCTATGGGGGAGTCTAAATTCGATGAGAATGTATTCATTAATAACTTAAATATACATGACAATGAAGAAATCATCAAACTTTATTGGAAGTTTTGAATAATATACCCGAAATGTAAACTCTGTCTGAAACAGAAAATCACCATATTTGAGGCCTTTACTGAGCGAATTGTCCCCCAGAGCTCTGGCAGAGAGACAGAGCTCAGACTGGCTAGCTAGTATGCGCACGTGCGTGAGCCTCCCGCCGGCCTTGTAAAATAGATGGAGCTTTGTTTGATGATTTATTGTCTGATATTTACCTAATCCCCTCAAAAAGGGAAACAAATGAATTTTAAGTTATAATTAACAAATACGGCAAGTTATTTTGGATGTTAATAGGCCGTTTTGAAAAGCAAAGCCGAATGACATGACAACTCACCAATGCGAGGTTACTCGACTCTGTGATTTATTTCCTGTGTAATTCTAATTCTTTTATCACAGAATTGTGATATCGGAAGGGGGAAAATGTGCATTAGAAATTGCACATGGTGGTAGTCATAATGGACCCCTATACTACATTCAACTGTTTCCCGGCCATTGCGTTGATTTTTTTCATACCTGGTACCATGTGTATGGAAATACGTGGTACAGAAAAAATAACGCAAGTTCGGAATTTGAAACTGCACTACTCGCTATTTTTTAAGGCTTGTTCATGATTTTGAGTGTGGATTTTGGATGATTTATGGAAAAATGAGGTACGGTATAGAAAAAAAGACGCAAGAACCACTTGCCCGATCGGGCAATTGACTTTGAGAAGTGCTTGCCCGCACGTCATTTTCACTTGCCCCGGGCAAGCGGGTTTGTCGCGCCCTGTTAAAGAAATAGTGAACCATTACAAAGTACAGACATAATATCAACACAGAAAAGAAAACTCCTACGAGGCACCATCTCCTCCCCCGCGCCTACCCAACAGGAGATGAAACAATGTGTCAGTGTGAAGAGAGAGAGAGAGAAGATGAGAGAGAGAGAGAGAAAAGAAGAGGAGGAGCAAGAAGTGCAGAGGAGAGAGTGGAAAGGGGAGATTACCCTGGAGAGAAAGAAGGGGCAGTGGGAGGGGGCAAGAGATAGCACTACTGCACAATGCATTGAAATAATTAGAAATTGCATTCATTTAGATTCATTTAAATTATAGTATAGTAAAATAGATAAATGTAAAGTAAAGCACATCTCTCTAAACTGTTTTCCCTCCCAGTTACATCAATTCTATACATTTAAAATAATTTATTATAGCAAACATGACTAATCCAGAGCATAAGAAATAAGAGACAGAGAACAAGAGAAAAAAGAAGAAGATGAAGAAGAAGGATAAGAAGAGGAAGAAGGAGAGAAAGTAATAAATGGGAGCACATGGAAAAGTACATAATCAGAACAGTTGTGATATACAAGTTTCTATAAGAAAAACTGTGAGTTGTTGATCATAGGGTTATGGTTTGATAAAGTATTGATGGAAAAAGAGACGATACCATTCAATGTGAGCTGTTAAATTCCCTAGTCGCAAATGGTACAAAACTATTAAGATAGCGATTTGTCCTACATCTTGCAGACTTGAGTCGTTTCCCTGATCTCATCCAACAAAAATAATGATTAAGAGGGTGTTGTTGATCTTTCATGACATTCTCAACTTTCTTACGGATGCGGGCAGAACAGATATCATCAAGTATAAACCTATCCCCAACTATTTTTCCTGTTTGATTTAACAACCTCTGAATTTTTGTTTGGTCACATTTCCTCAAACTGCAATACCAAGAGAGGCATCCATATAAAATGGTGCTCTCAACAACCAAGGAGTAGAAGAGTTTGAGGATGAAATTGTCGACGTTAAAAATATAGCATAGTTGTTTACATAAAAATGGAATGACTTTCTTAATAACTTTTATGTCTACGTTGTCGAACTCAGAATAAGTATTGTTTCAATTCATTTACAACAGATATGATTTCACTTTCAGATATTGGTTGAAAATATATTGAAGAAGGACATCGATTTAAAAGGTATTTTGAAGGAGGTTCGTTAGATATATCACTTGTGTTTTTTTTTATTTCTTCCTGCAAATTCGGACCAATAGAAGTAAAAAGGTTGTTGAATTTGTTGGCTATTTCTTTTTGATCCGTAATAATGTTATTATTGTCGACAATCTTTGAAATTTCATTATGATTCTTTTTTCTGTTTAGTACAAAATTTATTTCTTCCCATGTTATTATTATCATTATTTGTTTGGCGTCATCTGTGACTGGGAGGTGAAAAGCGAACTGAATCACTATGACCCGCAGGTCTCTCCTCCCGACATAACTGATTGGGGGAATGCAGGTGGACCACTACACCGGGGTTTCCCCCTACTCTTATACGAATAGTGCAGTGGGTTCTTAACGTGCAAAGGTGGTGACTCTCCTCTACACTGGGCCTTCATTTAACGTCCTATCCGAGGGACTGAGTGTTTTCCATTTTAACATAGCCTGCATCTATGAAACATGGGAGACGTTTATACACAACGCACTGGCTTCAGTCATCCGCCCGGGTGGACTCGAACCCACGATCTTTGGTTCGACGGGCAGACGCATTACCGACTGAGCCAACACCGCTATGTTGCTTTAATTGGTATTCCCTTTTAAAGAAGTAAATTTAGAATACAAATATTGTTGTTTAGTTTTTTTAATGGCCTTAGTACATTTATTACGGAAAATTTTTAATTTCTTTCATTAATACCTCTTAACGCGGGGTCCACCCGCCAGTCATAAGGACCACTGGTCATAATACCCGCTAGTTATAAGGACCGCTAGTCATAATAGTCATAAGGGTCGCTATTCATAAGGGGCTTTGTTCATAGAGGTCGCAAGTCATAATCAACGATGGGGTTCGCCATTCATAATCAAACAAGAGGGTCGCTAGTCATAATAAAGGAAGAGGGTCGCCAGTCATAAGGAGGAAAAGGGTTCGTTGATCATAAGGGTCGCCATTCATAATAGTGGATGAGGGTCGCCAGTCATAATAGTAGAAGGGGTTCGCCAGTCATAATGGTAGATGAGGGTCGCTATTCATAATAGTAGAAAGGGTTCGCCAGTCATAATAATGGATGAGGGTCTCTAGTCATAATATTAGAAGGGGTTCGCCAGTCATAATGGCAGATGAGGGTCGCTAGTCATAATAGTAGAAGGGGTTCGCCAGTCATAATAGTGGATGAGGGTCGCTATTCATAATAATAGAAAGGGTTCGTCAGTCATAATAATGGATGAGGGTCGCCAGTCATAATAGTAGATGGGGTTCGCCAGTCATAATAGTGGATGAGGGTCGCCATTCATAATAGTGGATGAGGGTCGCCAGTCATAATAGTAGAAGGGGTTCGCCAGTCATAATGGTAGATGAGGGTCGCTATTCATAATAGTAGAAAGGGTTCGCCAGTCATAATAATGGATGAGGGTCGCCAGTCATAATCAAACAAGAGGGTCGCTAGTCATAATAAAGGAAGAGGGTCGCCAGTCATAAGGAGGAAAAGGGTTCGTTGATCATAAGGGTCGCCATTCATAATAGTGGATGAGGGTCGCCAGTCATAATAGTAGAAGGGGTTCGCCAGTCATAATGGTAGATGAGGGTCGCTATTCATAATAGTAGAAAGGGTTCGCCAGTCATAATAATGGATGAGGGTCTCTAGTCATAATATTAGAAGGGGTTCGCCAGTCATAATGGCAGATGAGGGTCGCTAGTCATAATAGTAGAAGGGGTTCGCCAGTCATAATAGTGGATGAGGGTCGCTATTCATAATAATAGAAAGGGTTCGTCAGTCATAATAATAGATGAGGGTCGCCAGTCATAATAGTAGAAGGGGTTCGCCAGTCATAATGGTAGATGAGGGTCGCTATTCATAATAGTAGAAAGGGTTCGCCAGTCATAATAATGGATGAGGGTCGCCAGTCATAATCAAACAAGAGGGTCGCTAGTCATAATAAAGGAAGAGGGTCGCCAGTCATAAGGAGGAAAAGGGTTCGTTGATCATAAGGGTCGCCATTCATAATAGTGGATGAGGGTCGCCAGTCATAATAGTAGAAGGGGTTCGCCAGTCATAATGGTAGATGAGGGTCGCTATTCATAATAGTAGAAAGGGTTCGCCAGTCATAATAATGGATGAGGGTCTCTAGTCATAATATTAGAAGGGGTTCGCCAGTCATAATGGCAGATGAGGGTCGCTAGTCATAATAGTAGAAGGGGTTCGCCAGTCATAATAGTGGATGAGGGTCGCTATTCATAATAATAGAAAAGGTTCGTCAGTCATAATAATAGATGAGGGTCGCCAGTCATAATAGTAGAAGGGGTTCGCCAGTCATAATGGTAGATGAGGGTCGCTAGTCATAATAGTAGCTGGGGTTCGCCAGTCATAATAATGGATGAGGGTCGCCATTCATAATCAAACAAGAGGGTCGCTAGTCATAATAAAGGAAGAGGGTCGCCAGTCATAAGGAGGAAAAGGGTTCGTTGATCATAAGGGTCGCCATTCATAATAGTGGATGAGGGTCGCTATTCATAATAGTAGAAAGGGTTCGCCAGTCATAATAATGGATGAGGGTCTCTAGTCATAATATTAGAAGGGGTTCGCCAGTCATAATGGCAGATGAGGGTCGCTAGTCATAATAGTAGAAGGGGTTCGCCAGTCATAATAGTGGATGAGGGTCGCTATTCATAATAATAGAAAGGGTTCGTCAGTCATAATAATGGATGAGGGTCGCCAGTCATAATAGTGGATGAGGGTCGCCAGTCATAATAGTAGAAGGGGTTCGCCAGTCATAATGGTAGATGAGGGTCGCTATTCATAATAGTAGAAAGGGTTCGCCAGTCATAATAATGGATGAGGGTCGCCAGTCATAATAGTAGAAGGGGTTTGCCAGTCATAATGGTAGATGAGGGTCGTTAGTCATAATAGTAGATGGGGTTCGCCAGTCATAATAATGGATGACGGTCGCCAGTCATAATATTAGAAGGGGTTCGCCAGTCATAATGGCAGATGAGGGTCGCTAGTCATAATAGTAGATGGGGTTCGCCAGTCATAATAATAGATGAGGGTCGCCAGTCATAATATTAGAAGGGGTTCGCCAGTCATAATGGCAGATGAGGGTCGCTAGTCATAATAGTAGATGGGGTTCGCCAGTCATAATAATAGATGAGGGTCGCCAGTCATAATATTAGAAGGGGTTCGCCAGTCATAATGGTAGATGAGGGTCGCTAGTCATAATAGTAGCTGGGGTTCGCCAGTCATAATAATGGATGAGGGTCGCCATTCATAATCAAACAAGAGGGTCGCTAGTCATAATAAAGGAAGAGGGTCGCCAGTCATAAGGAGGAAAAGGGTTCGTTGATCATAAGGGTCGCCATTCATAATAGTGGATGAGGGTCGCCAGTCATAATAGTAGAAGGGGTTCGCCAGTCATAATGGTAGATGAGGGTCGCTATTCATAATAGTAGAAAAGGTTCGCCAGTCATAATAATGGATGAGGGTCTCTAGTCATAATATTAGAAGGGGTTCGCCAGTCATAATGGCAGATGAGGGTCGCTAGTCATAATAGTAGAAGGGGTTCGCCAGTCATAATAGTGGATGAGGGTCGCTATTCATAATAGTAGAAAGGGTTCGTCAGTCATAATAATGGATGAGGGTCGCCAGTCATAATAGTAGATGGGGTTCGCCAGTCATAATAGTGGATGAGGGTCGCTATTCATAATAGTAGAAAGGGTTCGCCAGTCATAATAATGGATGAGGGTCGCCAGTCATAATATTAAAAGGGGTTCGCCAGTCATAATGGTAGATGAGGGTCGCTAGTCATAATAGTAGCTGGGGTTCGCCAGTCATAATAATGGATGAGGGTCGCCATTCATAATCAAACAAGAGGGTCGCTAGTCATAATAAAGGAAGAGGGTCGCCAGTCATAAGGAGGAAAAGGGTACGTTGATCATAAGGGTCGCCATTCATAATAGTGGATGAGGGTCGCCAGTCATAATAGTAGAAGGGGTTCGCCAGTCATAATGGTAGATGAGGGTCGCTATTCATAATAGTAGAAAGGGTTCGCCAGTCATAATAATGGTCGCCAGTCATAATAGGAGAAAGGGTTCGCCAGTCATAATAATGGATGAGGGTCGCCAGTCATAATAGTAGAAGGGGTTCGCCAGTCATAATGGTAGATGAGGGTCGCTAGTCATAATAGTAGATGGGGTTCGCCAGTCATAATGGTGGATAAGGGTCGCTATTCATAATAGTAGAAAGGGTTCGCCAGTCATAATAATGGTCGCCAGTCATAATAGGAGAAAGGGTTCGCCAGTCATAATGGTAGATGAGGGTCGCTAGTCATAATAGTAGATGGGGTTCGCCAGTCATAATAATGGATGAGGGTCGCCAGTCATAATAGTACATTGTAAAAAATTAGGTGCTAATTTAGCGCTTACAGTGATTGTATAGTGATTGCACTGGGAGTGTTGGTTTTCTAGTTTAAATTTGAACTAGAAAATCAGCACTAGTAGTGCAGTCACTATACAAGCACTGTAAGTGCTGAATTAGCAATTAATTTTTACAGTGTAGTAGGGGTTTGCTAGTCATAATAGTAGATGAGGGTCGCTAGTCTTATTAGTAGAAGAGGGTCGCTAACCATGATAGTGGAAGGGGTTCGCCTGTCAGTAGAAGGGAACTTTGCTACATAATAGCTGAGGTGGGCGCAAAGCGTGAGAACACAAAAAAATGTGATTTTCAAGCCTAATATGTATTATATTGTAGTTCAAAAAGGGTATTTGATTTCGAATAAGAGCACATTTTTATTTTGAAAAATGGGATTTTTTTTAAATCATAACCAGCAGGAGCTATTAAAAATGACACCCTTTAGAAAGATAAATTATCTCATGTTATTGACATTACTTTTGTGACCATCCTGAAATGTTTTGTTGGACTTCAAGAACAGTATTTAGTTTTGAAAAAAGAGCACATTTCATTTTGCCAAAAGGCTTTTTCCTTTTGAAAAAGGGCATTTTTTTTACCTACGGCGATTTTTTTTCATCATAACCAGCAGAAGTTGTTAGAAATGACACCCTCCCCTAAAAAAAAATCAAATTATCTTTAGGCGAAAAGGTGTAGATTGTGAATGATTCCAATAACAAGGAAATCTTCTTTGAATATATGCATTTAAGATAGTGTTGACCTAAACCTGTACCACAGTATTTTCTAAAAGCCTTTTTTTTAATAGAGGTTTTTTTTTAAGAAAAATGTCTTTTCTATCTATATTATACTTTTTTTTAGTTGATGTTGAATATGATATGAGCATGAAATTATTCCTTCATATTATATATTTCATTTTTTGAAAAGGAAAAAAAACAAATATTCATTGTTTACAGGACACTCATTTTGTAAAGGATTTGGAAGAAAGCATCTTAAAGGAGTGGGAGGAAGGTTTTTTTCTCATATATATCATCTAATGCAATGCTATATTATTTGATAAAAACATACAACTTGTTATTAAGAGAGTAAAATGCGACACTGATGGAAAGTATGTTCCTTATTTCATTGATTTCATATGGGCAAAATGACCCTAAATTTTTTAGATGTATTGAAAGTATCTTATTGGACTATGATGATCCTCATAAAATCCTATGTGGTGATTGGAACCTGGTCCAAAGTTTTGAGTCAGTGAGTTAATTTAGTTGATCCATGGCGTCAGTTAAATCCAAATCCAAAATGTTATACTTGGAGACAGCCCACACCATTGAAGCAAAGTAGAAAACATTATTTTTTGATATCTTCAGATATTATTTCTTTGGTTAGAAAATGTGATATTTTTATTTCTTTTTTTTATTTATTTTTTTTTAAAACAAGTGCACACCTAGTTACCAATAATGCATACAGCATTTCCATTTATTTGAAAGCAGGATAAAAGAGCATTGTAGATTAAATGCCTTGCTCACGGGCATAGCTGCTGCGGCCGGGGATCGAACTCCGGACTTTCCATGTATAGCCAGGCGCCTTAGACCACTCGGCCACGGCACCTCCACGATATCCTAAATATTGATTTAGGATATCGTACCGATCACACAATGATCAGTTTAGAGATTGTGTTAGCTAAATGTTTTTACAGTATCTTGATATTGTCTTCATGGTAAAGCTTTTGAAACTGTTAGAAAAGAGAAACTCAGATTTATTATTGATTATCAGTTGTTTTTTTATACACTGTTCATAGGCGGATCTAGGGGGTCCGAGGGCCCCCCCCCCCCCATTGGCGGAGCAAAAAAATTAAAAGGGGGGAAGAAAGAAAGAAAGAAAGAAAGAAAGAAAGAGAGAAAAAAAAGAAAAAGAAGGGAAAAGAGAGGAGAAAAAAGAAGGGGAAACACAAGAAGAGGAAGACGAGTGAATAAAATAAGATGAGGGGAAGCCTAGGAAAATGATTTTTAAAATCCTTAATGTCACTTAAAAAAAAATCGCTTGCGCTTCTCGCTTGCATTGCATGTAAGGTGATTTACATATCAATATGGAGATTGAAATATTAAAATTTGAAGTCAACATAGAAAACATATTTCAGCTCAGAAATCGTACTTTCATTATTTTGTTTGATTTACAAAGTGATTTTTAAAAAGTGCTCAGCAAAACTTTTTGTTTTATGGTCTGAATTTTTAAAAATTTCGGCTCGCGATTATAGCTCGCATTGATTGTTGAAAATCTATCAACTCATGCATCTTCTTCATAAATCATAAATACAAAAGTGCTTTAAATGTATAGTTTTCAGGTCATAATATTAATAGATTTCACGCTCTCACATTAGGCTTATTAGGTTAATAAATAAGATATTAATTTAAGAATCAAATTGTCCCTTTTTTCTTATAGTCATAATTTTCATATGATGACACAATGCTCTTGGAATGTCCTGGTCCTATGTCAAAACTCAAAGTAATAATAATGAAACTTTTGAATGAAATTAAAATAATGAAACTCTTTTTTTAAATCTCATCCATATCCACCTCACAATTTTTCCTACAAAGTGCTTGAAATACAGAGCTTAAATTGACCCTTTTCAGATCGGAATATCAAATGTTTTAAGCTCGCGCTTCGCGCTCACACTTTATCGATTTTAACGATGACAAAAGGTATTTAGAATGCCCACTCAGATTCTAGGTCTAAATCTGAAACACGCGCGCGTTTATTCAGATACGCAGCTTGTTCTCTGTATAAATCATTATCCAGTTTTATTCCACAATATAAAAAAAAATTGTGCTCGCGCTTTGCGCTCAATGTAGAAAGATATCCAATTACTCATCCTTTTCATGATTTACAAAACATGAATGAAGTGTCCCGTTTTTAGGTGTAAACAGCGGCGTAACAGGGGTCGGTGGCCAAGGGCAGGGGGGGGGGCAAGAGACAAAAATTTCCCGGTCATATCATGGAATAAACAGGCGCAATGGTGTAATTAGGCGACGATTTCGAAAGGGCAAGACATTGTGTATCAGGCAGAATTTATCTTTTAAAAAAAAGTTGCGAGAGAGCGATGCGAGCGAGCAAAAATTTTGACATTTTTAATACAAAAATCCAATTTTGTGATAGATTTTGACATGATATCCAGAGAATATATTTCACTCTTCTCTCTTTCCATCCCTTTTTTGTGATCTGTACGCCACTGTTAACAGGATTATTTGCGGCAGTAGCGTGCAGAGTAAACAAAACCAAAATCAAGGGGCGCAGTATGGCGCATGTGCTAAAAAAGCTGCTTAATATAAGTCCCGAGCGAGCGAAGCGAGAAAAAAATCACCTTTTCATGAGAATCTAAATTTGAGATATCTTTTTTTACATGGTAAAACTTTTGGGGACCATGGCCCAACCCTTCCATACTCATATACGGCAGTGCTATGCGTTTGGGGTCTGGGGCGGAGCCCCCGGAACTTCTTGATATCAAAGCAATTTAAACCTCGCAGATTGCCGCTATTTAATCAAATTGCGGGTATATACAGAATATAGCTTTTACACAACACATTTATTCAACCCAGTTGAACCAAATATTTTGAGGGGGCAAAACATAGCAATGTGGGGGGAAGTCGCCAGCGAGCAAGCGAGCTGGAAAAAAAATGCCTATTGAAATTAAATTCTAATTATGTGATAGATTTCTCCATTATATTCAGCAAATAACACATTTCATTGTTTCCATTAATTTCATTATACGTTGTCTCCCATAAATTCTTTAATTTCCTCTTGGGTGTTGAACCAAGACCCCCCCCCTGCGCCTGTACGTCAGTGATTGAAAGTAAAGCTTAATGTAGGAAGGGTCCCTAAAGGGGGGGGGCGTAATAGAGCCATTTGAAGGTCATAGATGAAGAGCCCCTACTGCTTGGGGTCTGGGGCAAAGCCCCGGTAGCTTTTTTTGCATAAAATTTAGCAAGCTAATAGCACAATGTTGTATGCAGTTCCTCTTTCTTCTCGCTCTTTATTTTCTATCCTCGTCAGCCCGGTCGTGTTATTAAGTTTTTATTTCTTGTCCCTTTTCTTTGTTTTCCAATTTAGCTTTTGACTAATTCCATTCTACCTTCATTTCCCGCTATTGTTTGCCATCTTTTAATTTATTTCCCATCATGCTATTGCACTATATAGGTCTATTTCAGAATGATTTGTTCTTTCTCAAATGTTTTTCTTTCGTTCTTCCCGCTTTCCTTCCTTTTCCATTTCAAAAAATATATTTTTCCTTGTTTTCTTTTTAATATATTATATTAACAATTTCTGCTCGCGCTTTGCGCTCGCTATATTAAAGGAAACCAAAACCCAAGAAGAAAAGCAATTTTACTTGAAAGAGTAAAATGAAAGGATCAATTTAAAAAAAGTTTCATCAAAATCGGTTATGAAATAAGCAAGTTATGGGAGTTTGAAAACTCTTGTTGTACTTTCTAAGGGCATCCTTAAATTGGCAAACGTGCTTCAATATGGCTGATTTTGTGGACAACTCTCCATTTGTTTTGTACACAAAATTTTCAGATTTTCCTCATTATCTTTCAAGTTGCATCTTGCCTCCTTCTGAGCACAACATATGTCATGGGAAAATATAATCCACACCATATATGTCAAGGTCAGGAGGTGATAATGTGAAATATGTAAAATAAAGGGGAAAATCTGAAAATATGTGTACAAAACAAATGGAGAGTTGTCCACAAAATCAGCCATTCAGTCATTTCTGCTCGCGCTTCACGTTCGTAGTAGTTATTCATTTGCATGCACATCTTTTTCAGAAAAAATACAAAGGATTTCAAAAAAATTAGCTCGCGCTTCGCGCTCACATTATATAAATAAAGATGATATTGTCTATAAATGTTTATTCATAGGAATAAAGCTAAGAAGTGAGTATTAGGATTACCCCTTCAAAGAAACCAAAAATTATCTTCGAGTGGCCGATCGGGGAAAATATGTCTGAAAAAATTCCGCCCCCCCCCATTCAACATTTGTTGAATTGATTCATGATAATGGTACAGTATTGCAAGAACAAACAGACATCTTAAGAGAAATTGGGTCATATAATGAACAGTTATATAAATATAAATATCATGGAAATAGTGATGCTGAAGAACTTTTTTTTATCTTATTAGAGAAGAGAGTTTCCATAGTCTTACAGAGGAAGACGATTCTTCTTTAGAAGGAGAAATATCTTACAGTGAAGTTGATTTTGCATTAAAAAAATATGAAAAATAATAAGCCTCCTGGACGAGATGGATTTACAACTGATTTTTTTAAAGCATTCTTTCAGGACTTAGGTATATTCTTGGTACGAAGTATGAATTTTGCTTATATTTCTGGAAAATTATCCATCTCACAAACAATAATGGCTTGATAACATTAATTCCTTAAGGTGACAAAGTAAGACATTTCATCAAAAATTGGAGATCAATTTCATTGTTGAATGTTGTTTGTAAACTGTTGTAAAGTTGTATTGCTCACAGACTTTAAAAAGTATTACCATATAATTATTCATGTTAATCAATCAGGATTCTTGTCTGGACGATTTATTGGTGAAAATAGGAAAATTTTGTATTATTTAATTGTGTATATGGAGAAGAAACATATTCCTGATTTCTGATTTTTCATGATTTTTTGTTTAAAACGCTTTCCATTTTTAAATTTGGCAAATCTTTCATGACATGAATAAAAATACTTGATCAGAATGCATTTTCTAGTGTTATAGTCAATGGGCAAATGACATTAAGATTCGTTTTTGTTAAGCGCTAAAAGTCTTGGGTTGTTAATTCGAAATTCACACTCTGCCAAACGAATTTATGTTGGCTTAAAAGAATACAAAGTTCTTTAAAATGCGGATGACACAGTTTTATTTCTCAATGGTGCAGCTGCCAGTTTCTGTAATGTACTAAATATTTTGGATTCATTTGCTAAATGTAGTGGGTTGAAGGTCAATACGCAAAATCTACCATCTACCTCAGCTACCATTTTGACTGGCGAACCCCTTCTACTATTATGAAAATCGACCCCCATCTACTATTATGACTGGCGAACCCTTTCTTCTATTATGACTGGCGACCCCAATCCATTATTATGATTGGCGAACCCTTTCTACTATTATGAATAGCGACCCTCATCTACCATTATGACTGGCGAACCCCTTCTACTTTTATGACTGGCGAACCCCTTTTAGTATTATGACTGGTGACCCTCATCCATTATTATGACTGGCAAACCCTTTCTACTATTATGAATAGCGACCCTCATCTACCATTATGACTGGCGAACCCCTTCTACTTTTATGAATAGCGACCCTCATCTACCATTATGACTGGCGAACCCCTTCTACTTTTATGACGGGCGAACCCCTTTTAGTATTTTGACTGGCGACCCTCATCCATTTTTATGACTGGCGAACCCATTCTCCTATTATGACTGGCGACCCTCATTCATTATTATGACTTGCGAACCCTTTCTACTATTATGAATAGCGACTCTCATCTACCATTATGACTGGCGAACCCCTTTTATTATTATGACTGGCGACCCTGATCTATTATTATGACTGGCGAACCCTTTCTACTATTATGAATAGCGACCCTCATCTACCATTATGACTGGCGAACCCCTTCTACTATTATGAATAGCGACCCTCATCTACCATTATGACTGGCGAACCCTTTCTACTATTATGAATAGCGACCCTCATCTACCATTATGACTGGCGAACCCCTTCTACTATTATGAATAGCGACCCTCATCTACCATTATGACTGGCGAACCCCTTCTACTTTTATGTCTGGCGAACCCCTTTTAGTATTATGACTGGCGACCCTCATCCATTATTATGACTGGCGAACCCTTTCTCCTATTATGAATAGCGACCCTCATCTACCATTATGACTTGCGAACCCCTTCTACTATTATGACTAGCGAACCCCTTTTAGTATTATGACTGGCGACCCTCATCCATTATTATGACTGGCGAACCCTTTCTCCTATTATGACTGGCGACCCTCATCCATTATTATGACTGGCGACCCTCATCCATTATTATGACTGGCGAACCCTTTCTACTATTATGAATAGCGACCCCCATCTACCATTATGACTTGCGAACCCCTTCTACCATTATGACTGGCGAACCCCTTCTACTTTTATGACTGGCGAACCCTTTTTAGTATTATGACTGGCGACCCTCATCCATTATTATGACTGGCGAACCCTTTCTCCTATTATGACTGGCGACCCTCATTCCTTATTATGACTGGCGAACCCTTTCTACTATTATGAATAGCGACCCTCATCTACCATTATGACTGGCGAACCCCTTCTACTATTATGAATAGCGACCCTCATCTACCATTATGACTGGCGAACCCTTTCTACTATTATGAATAGCGACCCTCATCTACCATTATGACTGGCGAACCCCTTCTACTATTATGAATAGCGACCCTCATCTACCATTGTGACTGGCGAACCCCTTCTACTATTATGAATAGCGACCCTCATCTACCATTATGACTGGCGAACCCCTTCTACTTTTATGTCTGGCGAACCCCTTTTAGTATTATGACTGGCGACCCTCATCCATTATTATGACTGGCGACCCTCATCCATTATTATGACTGGCGAACCCTTTCTCCTATTATGACTGGCGACCCTCATCCATTATTATGACTGGCGAACCCTTTCTACTATTATGACTAGCGACCCTCATCTACCATTATGACTTGCGAACCCCTTCTACTATTATGACTAGCGAACCCCTTTTAGTATTATGACTGGCGACCCTCATCCATTATTATGACTGGCGAACCCTTTCTCCTATTATGACTGGCGACCCTCATCCATTATTATGACTGGCGAACCCTTTCTACTATTATGAATAGCGACCCCCATCTACCATTATGACTTGCGAACCCCTTCTACCATTATGACTGGCGAACCCCTTCTACTTTTATGACTGGCGAACCCTTTTTAGTATTATGACTGGCGACCCTCATCCATTATTATGACTGGCGAACCCTTTCTCCTATTATGACTGGCGACCCTCATTCCTTATTATGACTGGCGAACCCTTTCTACTATTATGAATAGCGACCCTCATCTACCATTATGACTGGCGAACCCCTTCTACTATTGTGAATAGCGACCCTCATCTACCATTATGACTGGCGAACCCCTTCTACTATTATGAATAGCGACCCTCATCTACCATTATGACTTGCGAACCCCTTCTACTATTATGACTAGCGAATCCCTTTTAGTATTATGACTGGCGACCCTCATCCATTATTATGACTGGCGAACCCTTTCTCCTATTATGACTGGCGACCCTCATCCAATATTATGACTGGCGACCCTCATCCATTATTATGACTGGCGAACCCTTTCTACTATTATGAATAGCGACCCCCATCTACCATTATGACTTGCGAACCCCTTCTACCATTATGACTGGCGAACCCGTTCTACTTTTATGACTGGCGAACCCTTTTTAGTATTATGACTGGCGACCCTCATCCATTATTATGACTGGCGAACCCTTTCTCCTATTATGACTGGCGACCCTCATTCCTTATTATGACTGGCGAACCCTTTCTACTATTATGAATAGCGACCCTCATCTACCATTATGACTGGCGAACCCCTTCTACTATTATGAATAGCGACCCTCATCTACCATTATGACTGGCGAACCCCTTCTACTATTATGAATAGCGACCCTCATCTACCATTATGACTTGCGAACCCCTTCTACTATTATGACTGGCGAACCCCTTTTAGTATTATGACTGGCGACCCTCATCCATTATTATGACTGGCGAACCCTTTCTCCTATTATGACTGGCGACCCTCATCCATTATTATGACTGGCGACCCTCGTCCATTATTATGACTGGCGAACCCTTTCTACTATTATGAATAGCGACCCTCATCTACCATTATGACTTGCGAACCCCTTCTACCATTATGACTGGCGAACCCCTTCTACTTTTATGACTGGCGAACCCTTTTTAGTATTATGACTGGCGACCCTCATCCATTATTATGACTGGCGAACCCTTTCTCCTATTATGACTGGCGACCCTCATTCCTTATTATGACTGGCGAACCCTTTCTACTGTTATGAATAGCGACCCTCATCTACCATTATGACTGGCGAACCCCTTCTACTATTATGAATAGCGACTCTCATCTACCATTATGACTGGCGAACCCCTTTTACTATTATGACTGGCGACCCTGATCTATTATTATGACTGGCGAACCCTTTCTACTATTATGAATAGCGACCCTCATCTACCATTATGACTGGCGAACCCCTTCTACTATTATGAATAGCGACCCTCATCTACCATTATGACTGGCGAACCCCTTCTACTATTATGAATAGCGACCCTCATCTACCATTATGACTGGCGAACCCCATCTACTATTATGAATAGCGACCCTCATCTACCATTATGACTGGCGAACCCCTTCTACTTTTATGATTGGCGAACCCCTTTTAGTATTATGACTGGCGACCCTCATCCATTATTATGACTGGCGAACCCTTTCTCCTATTATGACTGGCGACCCTCATCCGTTATTATGACTGGCGACCCTCATCCATTATTATGACTGGCGAACCCTTTCTCCTATTATGACTGGCTACCCTCATCTACCATTATGACTGGCGAACCCCTTCTACTATTATGAATAGCGACCCTCATCTACCATTATGACTGGCGAACCCCTTCTACTATTATGAATAGCGACCCTCATCTACCATTATGACTGGCGAACCCCTTCTACTTTTATGACTGGCGAACCCCTTTTATTATTATGACTGGCGACCCTCATCCATTATTATGACTGGCGACCCTCATCCATTATTATGACTGGCGAACCCTTTCTACTATTATGAATAGCGACCCTCATCTACCATTATGACTTGCGAACCCCTTCTACAATTATGACTGGCGAACCCCTTTTATTGTTATGACTGGCGACCCTCATGTATTATTATGACTGACGAACCCCTTCTACTATTATGACTGGCGACCCTCATCACCTATTATGACTGGCGACCCTTATGATTAATGTAGCCTCTTCCTTTTTATGACTAGCGACCCTTATCTAGTATTATGAATACCGACCCTCATTGTTGATTATGACTAGCGATCCCTATGATCAATTACCCTTATGGTCCATTATGAATAGCGACCCTTATCTTGCATTATGAAAATCGGACCTTATGACCCATGGTCCTTATGACCTTATGACTAGCGACCCCTTTTGCCTATTATGACTAGCGAGCTTTTGGGTATAGGATTTTACACGTTATGACTAGCGGTCCTTATGACCAGTCAGTATTATGACTTATGGTCCTTATGACTGACGGGCTTATCCCCTTAACGCGCAAAGCGAGTTAATGAGAGGTTATCTCGGGTCAGACTAGCTGGACAACAACATATCTCGCCAGCGGTACGTAACAGGTGTTTACAAGGAAGGGGCCTGGTCAGGCAAATTCCTTTGCCCTGGTGGAGATATGTTGCGATGCCAAATATGGTATTTTTTGGGACTTCACGAGGAGGCGTGGCCCAAAAAATGTGGCGTTGCGAATTTTGGTAGTTCGGACATCACAGGAGGCAGGAAAACAAAAAGTAGTCCTCAGAAGCCCCACCAACGGCCCCGAACTAGAATGTGAACGAGGCAACGTTAATGTTCGGTCCGAAATGGAATTCGCTGGTGGCCTCATCCAAATCGGGTAACGAACCAAGCCCCGTTCACATTATAACCTGAGGAGTGGAATATACGAAATTGGTCTAAATAACTGAAAATTATTATCTCAGGAAGCCCATAATAAGTGAAGAATCATAATGTGTTGTGGCAAAAAATGGAATGCCGCCAAACAGGATGACTCATCGCCCGCCGCCACAATTTCAGACCGAACATTAACGTTGCCTCGTTCACATTCTAGTTCTTGGCCGTTGGTGGGGCTTCTGAGCACTAGTTTCTGTTTTAAAAGTTTTCCTGCATAAGCTCGTGTTGCAAACGGGAATCTTTGCTTCGTAGCTTTGCAGATGGATTTTTACGTTTCCCACATTTGGCCAACATGACAAACTGGTGTCTTTGTCATGAATGTGGATGGACTGTTTTAATTTTCAGTTGAGGAGATTGGTTTAATAACTTTAATTTTTTCGCATATGACACATCTCAGGAGGCTTTACGTTTATTTTATTATGTTTTAATTGTTGCATTATATTATTTTGGCTTTATTTGATGACACATCATTTTACATTTCGGTATACATCATTTGGAAGATGCTTTTCAGAAAACAATTTTTATTAAACTCCACGGAAACTGCATTTACTCGCCTCTCGTGTATTTTGTCTGGGTTGAGATAACTGCTGTTCTGTTGACAATGTACTTTTTATAAAGCTTTTGTATCAAGCGGGATAGGAAAGACCATTTGGAAAATGCATTAAAAGAAACATAAAGTACAAATTTTGGTCTCTTTTTCAATAAAACTTGAAGCGTTCAACGAATCAGTACTTTTGAGAAATATTTATTGTTGATCGTCCTTGCGGCAGGATGTAAAGAATATAGTACTGCCGACAATGCCAATGACCATCGATGAGACTACTTTCATGTGCATAATATCGTCACCATCATCGCCATTTTCCTTTTCATCATGATAAAAATTCTTATCATCATTATAATTTATGTCACTATCATCGATCCTGGGTGGGGGGATGGCGATCACCAACGATGGCGACCACCAACGAAAGTATTTGGGGGCAAGTATAGCGTCCCCGGGGGGGGGGCACTCAGTATATAATGCATAGTGGGTATGTGCCGCGGAGGGGACCCCCATTTTTACACCCAAATTTCCGTTCCAATGCATAGCATTTTTGTCTTATTGAGAAAAAAGAAGAAAGAAATCCGCTCCAAAGCTTCGCATATTTTTCGTTACGCCGTTCCGGTCGCATTGATCTGCTGCAATTTTGGTGAAAAGCGGCCGCCGAGCGCTGTCCGACCATCGTCTCTGCTGCCCGAGCGCACCCGGCGGAGGCCGCGCTAGCTGCATCATGCACGCGCATACCCGTTCTATAGGGGTGCATAAGCACGTACTCACACGCTGGCGATCCGTTCCAAGGACCCCCGTTTTCACAAAATTGTAGTTCCTAAGCCCGTTCCGAGGACCCTCCCTTTTACGATAAGCCCGCTCCAAGGCCCCCGTTTTTTGTCTCGCCCGCGGCACACCCCTACCACTTTATTGGTCGAGTGCCCCCCCCCCCCCCCCCGGGATAGCGTCCGCCCATAATTCCGTAAGTGCAAAAATAAAATCTTAAGTCACACAGAAATTGACAAATTAACCAAATACAGTATAAATTTTAATTTGTTTAACAAATTTTCGGCATTACTCCTATTTGTTTAAGATCAGTATGCTCGATCTGTAATGAAAATCATAAGATCAGTATGCTCGATCTGTATGAAAATCATAAATCATAAGTCAGAAAAAATTGGAACCAGTGGGATTTGAACCTGCCATCTACTGCTTTCCGGGCAGCGACTCAACCACCAGGCTATTCTGGTTCACGGCTAAGCCACGATGAACTGGAATTCAAATACCCTCGATCCTCTTCTTTCTGACTCATTACTATTCAAATGCCATCCGCCGTGGACAATAGATAGTAAATTAAGAGGCTTTTTATAGGAGGAAATTATAATTTGTTTAACAAATTTTCGGCATTACTCCTATTTGTTTAAGATCAGTATGCTCGATCTGTAATGAAAATCATAAGATCAGTATGCTCGATCTGTATGAAAATCATAAATCATAAGTCAGAAAAAATTGGAACCAGTGGGATTTGAACCTGCCATCTACTGCTTTCCGGGCAGCAACTCAACCACCAGGCTATTCTGGTTCACGGCTAAGCCACGATGAACTGGAATTCAAATACCCTCGATCCTCTTCTTTCTGACTCATTACTATTCAAATGCCGTCCGCCGTGGACAATAGATAGTAAATTAAGAGGCTTTTTATAGGAGGAAATTATAATTTGTTTAACAAATTTTCGGCATTACTCCTATTTGTTTAAGATCAGTATGCTCGATCTGTAATGAAAATCATAAGATCAGTATGCTCGATCTGTATGAAAATCATAAATCATAAGTCAGAAAAAATTGGAACCAGTGGGATTTGAACCTGCCATCTACTGCTTTCCGGGCAGCGACTCAACCACCAGGCTATTCTGGTTCACGGCTAAGCCACGATGAACTGGAATTCAAATACCCTCGATCCTCTTCTTTCTGACTCATTACTATTCAAATGCCGTCCGCCGTGGACAATAGATAGTAAATTAAGAGGCTTTTTATAGGAGGAAATTATAATTTGTTTAACAAATTTTCGGCATTACTCCTATTTGTTTAAGATCAGTATGCTCGATCTGTAATGAAAATCATAAGATCAGTATGCTCGATCTGTATGAAAATCATAAGTCAGAAAAAATTGGAACCAGTGGGATTTGAACCTGCCATCTACTGCTTTCCGGGCAGCGACTCAACCACCAGGCTATTCTGGTTCACGGCTAAGCCACGATGAACTGGAATTCAAATACCCTCGATCCTCTTCTTTCTGACTCATTACTATTCAAATGCCGTCCGCCGTGGACAATAGATAGTAAATTAAGAGGCTTTTTATAGGAGGAAATTATAATTTGTTTAACAAATTTTCGGCATTACTCCTATTTGTTTAAGATCAGTATGCTCGATCTGTAATGAAAATCATAAGATCAGTATGCTCGATCTGTATGAAAATCATAAATCATAAGTCAGAAAAAATTGGAACCAGTGGGATTTGAACCTGCCATCTACTGCTTTCCGGGCAGCGACTCAACCACCAGGCTATTCTGGTTCACGGCTAAGCCACGATGAACTGGAATTCAAATACCCTCGATCCTCTTCTTTCTGACTCATTACTATTCAAATGCCATCCGCCGTGGACAATAGATAGTAAATTAAGAGGCTTTTTATAGGAGGAAATTATAATTTGTTTAACAAATTTTCGGCATTACTCCTATTTGTTTAAGATCAGTATGCTCGATCTGTAATGAAAATCATAAGATCAGTATGCTCGATCTGTATGAAAATCATAAATCATAAGTCAGAAAAAATTGGAACCAGTGGGATTTGAACCTGCCATCTACTGCTTTCCGGGCAGCGACTCAACCACCAGGCTATTCTGGTTCACGGCTAAGCCACGATGAACTGGAATTCAAATACCCTCGATCCTCTTCTTTCTGACTCATTACTATTCAAATGCCGTCCGCCGTGGACAATAGATAGTAAATTAAGAGGCTTTTTATAGGAGGAAATTATAATTTGTTTAACAAATTTTCGGCATTACTCCTATTTGTTTAAGATCAGTATGCTCGATCTGTAATGAAAATCATAAGATCAGTATGCTCGATCTGTATGAAAATCATAAATCATAAGTCAGAAAAAATTGGAACCAGTGGGATTTGAACCTGCCATCTACTGCTTTCCGGGCAGCGACTCAACCACCAGGCTATTCTGGTTCACGGCTAAGCCACGATGAACTGGAATTCAAATACCCTCGATCCTCTTCTTTCTGACTCATTACTATTCAAATGCCGTCCGCCGTGGACAATAGATAGTAAATTAAGAGGCTTTTTATAGGAGGAAATTATAATTTGTTTAACAAATTTTCGGCATTACTCCTATTTGTTTAAGATCAGTATGCTCGATCTGTAATGAAAATCATAAGATCAGTATGCTCGATCTGTATGAAAATCATAAATCATAAGTCAGAAAAAATTGGAACCAGTTGGATTTGAACCTGCCATCTACTGCTTTCCGGGCAGCGACTCAACCACCAGGCTATTCTGGTTCACGGCTAAGCCACGATGAACTGGAATTCAAATACCCTCGATCCTCTTCTTTCTGACTCATTACTATTCAAATGCCGTCCGCCGTGGACAATAGATAGTAAATTAAGAGGCTTTTCATAGGAGGAAATTATAATTTGTTTAACAAATTTTCGGCATTACTCCTATTTGTTTAAGATCAGTATGCTCGATCTGTAATGAAAATCATAAGATCAGTATGCTCGATCTGTATGAAAATCATAAATCATAAGTCAGAAAAAATTGGAACCAGTGGGATTTGAACCTGCCATCTACTGCTTTCCGGGCAGCGACTCAACCACCAGGCTATTCTGGTTCACGGCTAAGCCACGATGAACTGGAATTCAAATACCCTCGATCCTCTTCTTTCTGACTCATTACTATTCAAATGCCGTCCGCCGTGGACAATAGATAGTAAATTAAGAGGCTTTTTATAGGAGGAAATTATAATTTGTTTAACAAATTTTCGGCATTACTCCTATTTGTTTAAGATCAGTATGCTCGATCTGTAATGAAAATCATAAGATCAGTATGCTCGATCTGTATGAAAATCCCTAACCCTAACCTTGGTCAAGCCTCTAGTGTCAATTCTTGTCATATATGCACCTACATGTACATGAATGTCTATTTACAAGCTTGCAACAACAAACTGTTAATGGCAATGGCAAGCTGAAAGAAGAGCTAGTCAATATTTTTATTATCATCCAAATCAGATATCTAGAGCAAAATCATGATGAAATCATGATCATTAATGGGGATTTTTCTTTTAAAAATAGAGTTCTATTGTGTCATGTTAATATCGGTCTAGGCTCTGCACTTTACCATTATGACGTACTTACAAGCGCTCGGATCCAGCATTGTCTTTATTATGACGTATATTGTTGGTGCGCGGATCCTTATGAAGGGTATCTCTTTATACGCATCCACAATCGCGCTGGGGATTGATGAGCTCGGAATACGGATATTATGGACCGCTAATTATTGTACGTAGATGCAGTAGGAAAATTACTCTTTTCGGGGAGGAGGGGTGTACGAATGTTCGGCGGAATGGTCACTCGTCATTCAGCTGATCGCTGACCGAGCCATTGTGACGTAGTTTATGTTGAGTTAATCAGTTAGATAAACAAAATATGCGTTTATATCATGTCTCCAAAATGCCTCATTCAGGTAATAATGATGGGTATTACCCCAAATAAGAATCCTGTAGTCAAGGCTCGACATTAGCAGTGGCCCGGTGGCCCGGGGCCACCAAAAATTCATCTCGGGCAACCATTATTGAAAAAATGTTAAGTTTTGGTGGCCCGAATCGGGCAACCAATAATTTTCAAAGTAGCGCAATTTTTCTCCCGATTTTGCATGTATTTATCAACTTTCTACAGTTCAAATTGCAAGCCAATTCGTCATGCGCCTTTTTTGTTAATCTACACACAAATACACACACAAAGATTGCATAGTCATGACAGTACGTAGGCCTACCGCTAGCATACAGTAACTATTATTCAGCCGGCCGCGCTGGCTGTCTGGCTGAGCTTTGCGTGCATGAAACCACTGCAGCTAGCTGTGCGCAAGCAGACTATTCAAGACTCAGGGAGCTGCGATAGGAATTTTACTGCTAAGAAATCTTCCCCAGAACTCTGAAAATCTACGTCAAAGTCACATTTTACACCAATGAAATGCCCTTCTACAGTCCATATTACTGAAACCTGATTATCTGCAAGCATTAAAAGGAGGAATTATGACCTCTCTTTTGACTCAAAAAGACCGATTTCCAAATGCATTAATACACATAAAACACATAGGTGAGTACATCACAGTCCCGTATGTGCATTTGTATGTATGTTGATATTTGGTTTATTTCGAAGCTGTGTCTCTTCTAGCCAAAAATAAATAGGCTGCTAATTCTTTCTTTCTTGTTTACAAATGACTTCTTAAACCACTCTTAAGGAAGTAAATACTTTGGGAAGGCATTTCATTGATATGAAATGTGAATTTTTCCATCATTTTGTCAAATATAGGGAAGGAATTTTCTCACTGTTTTTTCCAGATAATTTTTACCGTTTTCTCATTTTTTTCTTTCATTTTTTTTTACAGTGATTAAACCATTTATATCCCTTCCCATTGAATATGCCTGATTAAAGAACATGTTTCTACTGAATAATAATGATTTTCCCCATTTTTTTATAATTTTGTCTTATTCATTTTTCTTACATTTTCTTTTGTTTTTCTCATATGTTTTTTCCTGTTCTTTGTTTTTTCTTTCTTCATTTTTCTCTTGTTTTATTTCACTTATTAATTTTTTTACAATTTTTGATTTCTTTTTTTCAGTATACTATTCTAAAATCATTCTTGTTTATTTCCCCTTTTACACATTGTTCTAATTCTGCAGCATATTTATCTGTGATTTTCTCCTGCTATAATATGCTGGAAAAGAGAAAATAAAGAAAAATTTGGGGCCTGCATAATCTAGGATGTATGATCAAAAAGGAAGAAAGGAAAATTAATTGTTTTGTAAATCTATCAGAGTTTGCTATATTTATTTACTTTACCATTATGAGTGTGTGTCGATACGGAGATTAACAGTCCACAACCTGGGAACAATACAATTTTTTTATTCTCTTTCAATCATTTCATATTTACAATGATAGAACAATTTATATATTACCACAAAATAAGCAAAGTAAAATAACAGCAAGCACGATTTACATACAAGATGTACAAAGAATAGTGGTACGTGACTGCAGAATATTTCAATTTGTTTTATTCATTTTAAATTAATGTTTTTCTTTATATTTTCGGGCCACCAAACTTTACTAATGGGCCACCAAAAAAAATTACTTGAAGGTTTTGGTGGCCCGAACGGGCCACCATCAAAAAAAGTTAATGTGGAGCCTTGCTGTAGTGTAAATAAGGCAAGATTAAGGATGAAAAAAGCATGATTAATGATGTAGAGGGAATGCAAAATTTTAGAGTATTAATAATACCTATATTTCGTGAAATTATTTTGGATATATTTTAAATAATTTGTCCAAGAAAGTTTACTGTCAACTGTAATTCCAAGAAATGTTGTGTACGTTACCACTTCTAATGGGGTTTTATCAAACATAATCATGTGGATCTCAGCAATGTGTTCATGACAGTCAGGTTTTTTTTTTTTTTTTTTTTTTTTTTTTTTTAGTCTTTCTCTGCAAAATTCAAACTTTTATTTACAAAATTGGGATTATGTTATAAGTTTTTAACTTTTTAAATGATCCCCCACATTTACATATACTGTTTCCCTTCTTGTCTGATTTAAGTATTGTTCAGATTTTGGTTTATTGTTTTGTGTAGTGTATGTTTTCTTTATGCACTGGAATATATTGTACTGTATTTTGTAATACTATCTTTACTCTGTATTGTTTTTTTTTTTTTTTTTTTTAATGAAGTGTGGAAATAAATGAATCAATCAATCAATCAATCAAGAGGGGGTAATATGACTTAGGTAGGTGAAGTACGTTGATGGGATTAAGGTCAACAGAACATTTAGCAACCTCTCCCTCCATCTCAACCTCCCCCCCTCCCTGCTTCTCTCCTGAGAGACTAAGCCCGACTAGGCTGGGCAGGAATTAGCCTTACAATTTTGTTTAGTGGTTAGTCCTTGGGTATTGCAAAGCTAAGGGTGTTAAGCTAAATTAATGAATGAGATGAGCTTTGGTTTCTTAGTCAAATTTTATGAGTTACTAAATTGAAATTTCATGCATGAGTGAACAGGATTTGTAATTTTAGTGTAGCATATTCACCTTGCTGATCTCAGAAGTGTGTTCGTGAGAGTCAGAGTAATGTGATGGTCATGACGAAAATCTTGCGTTTAAGAGCAGTATACCCCAAGTTTCCCTTATCATCAAATCTCTTCTCAAAACCCTATTGCCCTCAAGCATGAAATTTAAGTATAGAAACACCTGTTTCTTGACCTCGGTCCGAAGATAATACACCCCAGCATCAACGGTCACAGCAGGGGGCCACACACGATGGATTGCAGTTCTGGTGAGTGCATGGAGTTCCATGTATACACGCGTTGATAGAAACTTTTTTCTTCCTTTCTTTCTTTCTTTTTCTTTCTTTCTTTCTTTCTTTCTCTCTCTTCCTTCCTTCCTTCCTTCCTTTCTTTCGTTAAGACTGTATCGTTGCGCGAGTGAACGGCATGCATCCCATATTTTCTTGCTGTACGGACAGAAACTAGATGGGATGCATCGCGGTCCTTGCATGCTAAGCATACCGTAATTTTTATTCCGCATACTTTCCTTATTTCGAGGTCGATTTTCTTCGTTCGAAATTGAAAATGGACTAGTATTGGATGTCTGAATGTAATATGCCTTCTACAGGCATTTAAGTCTTACGTAATAGCACAGCTGTTGTTTATCATTTCGTCCTTGGCTCAACGCTCGTTTAGCTGGCCCGTGGTGGTGAAATCGAGACAAGGGGATTACCTGGCCAAGATGGGTTTATCGGGGTTGGAAAAGTTGTTTGAGATTTGCAAACGCAAAACAGGGTATGCGACCGCAGTTTGCAGTCCGAAGTGAGGTCGAGAATCAAACGGGAAATTTTTGTAATGGGACCTGTTACAAGCAAGAGGGCAAGATATGCTAAGACTTGGTTAAAGGGCATTCCTCTTCCTTTAAAAATCATATGTACCCTCCCCTTCACCTCCATTTCCCAGTCCCCCCCCCCCCTCCTTCTCTCTCTATCTCTCTCTCTCTGTGTCTCACTTCCTGGATTGTAGCCTATTCAAAATTTAACTGCCAAGTGACCAGTGGCTGATGGTCAGTTTTTCATGGAATGATTACCAATAAATTCACTGATTATGATGATTAGTGAAATAATTTATTGATAAAAACTGAATGTTTGATTGATCACATTACACATTGAATGAATTGATTTACTGATAAATTGTTGATCAAATAATTGATAGGAAAAAGTTGATGCCCCAATTCAGAATTTATCATGAAATCAACATTCTGTTCTGGACTTCACGCGTACATGAGAATAGCCATCAGCCTCTCAACAGGAGGGAAGGCTGTTGACCCTTATACCATCAATACTTCTCCCACTTAAGTCCTATCTCAACCCCTATTCTCCTGACTCACATTGCTGAGATCCACATGATTAAGTTGAAATGCTGCCCCAAAAAAGAGATCCAAATGATAAAGTTGAAATGCTGCCCAAAAACTGTAATTTGTGTTCACTCATGCATTAAAGTTCAATTTTATAATTTATGAAATTTGCTTAAACATCCAAAAGTGGACGTGATTGATCATTAATTTATCACAGCGCTCTTAACTTTGCAAGTTAAAAAGGATTTGCCCCTCAAAAACTGACATAAATTGGAAGGCTAATTCCAGCCCACCCTAATTTTCATACCCTTTGTTTCAGTGGGCAGTGCTCGCTCAAGCATAAATAGTTTTCCAACTTTTTGGTGTCTCATTTGAAAGTTGACTTAATTTGCTTCAATATGTGTAAGTGTTTCTCCCCAAAGTGCTATATTTTTTTATTTGGCAGCCATTTCAAAAGTGTATAGTTTTTTGGGAGACGCACTGTATATAAATATATATATATACATGTATATTGTTACGATACTGCAACAAATAACAATCAAGATTTAATTTAAATTTCCCTTTTTTTATTACAGGAAATAATTATACATAAATAAAACAAATAATGATCTTACATAAATCTCTTGAAGTGTCCGATGTAAGATCCCGAAGTGATGATACTATATCCAAGTAATAATCCAAATGATAAAATCCCAGTTGACTGGCGAAAATTCACAATGATGGCGATGATGAAACTGATGTTGAAGTCCGATGAATAATAAGAGTCACTGCAACGAGTTGAAATGTCCGTGAAGACGATGTTGATGATGATTAACAGTCAATTTCAGCAATCCATGGGTTGAAGCGTGTTCATTGAACAGGTTGATGATGTTGATGATCTCGATGAGAACTGATAATTTCTCTCTCAAAATAACTGCAAACAGTTCATTGATGCATAAACTGCTCTGATCTGATCTGGTGAAGTGATCTCATATGATGTGATGTGATCTCCTGCTCTCATATGATGTGATGATCAAGTGATCTAATATGATGTGTGATGATAATCTTGAAGAATCCGCCAGCTTTATATAGTTTGCAGCTATTCTTCTAGAATTCACTATTAAGGAAGGTTCTAGCATTTTCTTTAAAAAAACTTTCTCCTTTCAGGAGCAGTCAAAATCCAGAACACTCTTGAATGACCTCATTGAAATCAAGAGTGCCAATAGCATAGCTAAGCCTATTGTTCCTAATCTCTATTCAGAAATAACAATACAACTCCTTGGCCTTTTAAATAGGCAAGGCCTGCATAATAAAAAGACATTCTTGAATGTTCTTTACAATTCTTGGCTATCCTTAAAGGGAAATAACTAATAGATGAATGTAATTGCTTTTAAAATTTTTACAATTATTCTTATATGTAACAATATATATGGGCAGGTCCAAGCTATTGTCCCCTCTGAAGCCAAAATTAAATCTTTGCTTAAATCTAACATATTGTTTTTTTTTTTTTTTATGATTTTACTTGTTTCTGGGATGTACTTTTGGATTATATTGCATTCATCACTTCAGGATTCATCATAGATTTGACTAGACCGATGCCAAGTGAGTTTTGTGGATTATTGTATGACATTTCATGATTTTATTTTCGGATTATCGTTTGTACTGTATAGTGCACATCACATCGCTACGTAAGGCCATAGGCTTACGGCAACACTTTCACACATCACTACGTGTCTCGTACATGTCCTTAATGTTAATGTGAATAGCACCACAACTGACAGTTACGTAATCACTCCCTCATATTTTGCATCATGTAATTCAGAATTTCCATCATGTTAGTTTCAGTAGTGACGCTATGCACCATTGTAATTGTAACCGGACTTCCGCAAAAATTGGCCGTTTATCATCCATCACTTTGTAATGATTTTTCATCATGTCCAATGCGCCGAGCTTATCGGCGTCCTCGTTTCTTTCATTGCCCGATTCGTAACTATGACAACAGTTCGGCATCCTTCCATCCCCAAATTTTGTCTTCGGGAGATATCCAGCCTAATCCAGGCCCTAGTTTGAATCATGATGCAAATAAACATCATCGACGTAATCTTAAACAAGTATCCTGTACCGTTTTCAATGCCAGAATTTTGCGTAATAAAGTAGAGGAAGTTGAATATTTTACTCAGTCATCTTTTCCAGATGTCAGGCTATAAATAGATCTTACTACTCGTATATCAACAAACTGTTTTCAGATTGTAACGATAACAGGAAAAGATTTTTTGCTTTTGTTCGTAGCAAAAGGAAAAATCCCAGCCCACTTCTGATCGTAAATAATGGTTGTATGGAACATGAGCCAAGCAAAATAGCACAGGTGTTCGCCACATATTTTAGTAGTGTGTATACCCAAGATGTAACTTATACAGTGGAACCAAATTTTAACTCGGAATTTAGCACAATAATACCGTCGTTACATTGTATTACTGTCCGTACTGAAGATGTTTGTAAAGTGATTCAAGACCTAGCTACAGGGAAATCACCCGGCCCAGATAACATAACCACTGACTTGCTGAAAATGTGTTCTGTTTCAATATTACCTGTTTTGTGTAAGTTGTTCAACATTTCCATGTCTATGGGTAAATTACCACTATCTTGGAAACAGGCAAATGTTTCACCAATCCACAAAGCATGTGACACGTCCTTACCAGATAATTACAGGCCAGTTGCTCTCACATTTGTTGTTTGTAAAGTTATTGAAAAAATAATAACAAATGAAATACAATGCCATTTAACTCAGAATAACCTCCTTAATCCCAATCAACATGGGTTTGTTAAAGGCAAGTCTTGTGTCACTCAGCTAGTAAATGTAACGAACGAATGGTTTAGATTTCTAGATTCACCTTCTCCTCCAAAAATTGACGCAATATTTTTAGATTTCAAAAAAGCGTTCGATTTAATGCCCCATGATGTTTTGTTACACAAGTTGCATTCTCATTATCTCATTACTGGACCTCTGTGGCAGTGGATCAATTGTTTTCTGAGTAATAGGGAACAGAGAGTAATTTATAGAGGTGCCTATTCTTCCTGGTTTTCTGTTCTTTCAGGAGTGCCCCAAGGAAGTGTCTTGGGACCAGTACTTTTTAATATGTTCATTAATGATATTCTTGTCCAAACTCAGTCACCATGCGTCCTCTTTGCGGATGATACTTTACTTTATCGACCCATTTTCACCACTAACGATAGCCATATATTGCAAAACGACCTGAACAGAATTAATGAATGGTGCCTCACCAACAAAATGAGTATCAATATCAGTAAATCCACAGTTATGCGAATCACGTGGTCACGAAATCCAGGAATTCCAAATTACTTATTCAATAACACTCGCCTTGAACAAGTTACTGAATATAAATATATAGGTATCATTTTGAATGACAAACTGACATGGCACAACCACGTAGATTATGTCATCCGCAAGGCTAATCGTATGCTGGGTTTTATTTTATCCGTCTCCGCTTCTCTATCACCCCATTCTGTTTTTTCTTTATTTAAGACGATTGTTATTCCACTATTGGAGTATGGTCAGCCTGCATGGCATCTACACACGAAAACACTTTCAAGTAAAATAGAGAATGTACAGAGACGGGCAACCCGTGTCATTTTGAAACAAAGGCGCCAACAAATGACATACGAAAATAGACTGAGAGTTTTAGGCTGGCAATCTCTCGACTCAAGAAGAAAATTTTGTTTGATGTCCTATGTTGTAAAGTCTTTGTTTGGGATTATTGATTGCAACACTGTGAAACGTTTCATTGCTGTAAATGCCAGACATGTCGACACTGTAAGGTTCGTTCACCTCCGGGCCAGGACTCAGCGACTACATTGCTCTGCAATCAACTCATTTCCCCGCTATTGGGAAGAGTTGCCCGAGTTCCTGCGCTCGGGAGTGGCCGTAACCGCTCTGTCGACGTGGCTGGCACAGCTAAAGAATTATTTTAGCACTGTGTAATTTGGTACGATTTTTTCTTACCTGTTCTTTTTTAATATTCACCTTGTAAGTAGGTCTACCTGTAATATATAGGCCTACAGATTAGAGGCTGAATTCCTAATTTAATTTAGATGTTTATTCTTCCTTGATACATATTATAGCTACATATTAACTTATAACTAATTCATTTACAATATTGTCAGGAAGTTTCAGATTTTTCTTAAGTTAAACTAATCTTAACCAGGGCGCGACAAACCCGCTTGCCCGCTTGCCCGGGGCAAGTGAAAATGACGTGCGGGCAAGCACTTCTCAAACCCAGGACCAAAATCCAATTGAAACCAGTTGGATTTCCAACTGGTTTCAATTGGTTTCAATTGGTTTCAACTGGTTTCAATTGGTTTTAACTGGAATTTAACAATTTCCAGTTGAAACCAATTGAAACCAGTTGGGCAACTGGAAATCGTAACTGGAACCAGTTGGGTAACTGGATATGACTTCCAACTGGAAATGATTTCTAACTGGATCCAGTTGGGTAACTGGAAATCCTAACTGGAACCAGTTGGGCAACTGGAAATCCTAACTGGAACCAGTTGGGCAACTGGAAATCCTAACTGGAACCAGTTGGGTAACTGGATATGACTTCCAACTGGAAATGATTTCTAACTGGAACCAGTTGGGCAACTGGAAATCCTAACTGGAACCAGTTGGGTAACTGGAAATAACTTCCATCTGGAAATGATTTCTAACTGGAACCAGTTGGGTAACTGGAAATCCTAGATGGAACCAATTGGGTAACTGGATATGATTTCTAACTGGAAAGATGGGTAACTGGAAATGAATTTTAATTGGAACCAGTTGGGTAACTGGAAATCCTAACTGGATCCAGTTGGGTAACTGGAAATGATTTCCAATTGGTTTCCAATTGGAAATTTTCCAGTTGCCCAACTGGATCCAATTGAAACCAGTTAATTTGCATATTTCTGCCAGTGTGCACAGATTAATGTTTTATGAGATTCATCATAATTTACAATGTATCTATTTAATTTTTTTCAATTTGAAGTACCACACTTTTTTCAGATAAGTGTTTAGAATACTTAGCAATGAAAGCCATGTTCATAAATATAATAGATTATAATCAAAACAGATTAAAAGATAATTAGTACACCACTAACTGTTACCAAATTACATTAAATAAAAATACATATATTTGAAGATCTCCCCTACAATTATACACATATGAAAGTCTGTATTTTATCGATGCCCTTTACATTGGTATTAATAGACAAATAACACTGCTTTTGTGTTGGCATGAGCAATAGTTAGTGCAAATGCTAATTAATTTGTAACTAATTAAGTTCATTCCAACTGGAAGTTCCAATTGGATCCAGTTGGAAACCAATTGGTTTCAACTGGTTCCAGTTGAAACCAGTTGCCTCCAACTGGTTCCAGTTGAAACCAGTTGCCTCCAATTGGTTTCAACTGGAACCAATTGAAACCAGTTGCCTTCAATTGGTTTCAATAGGGAAATTGAAACAACTGGAACCAATTGAAACCAATTGCCAACTGGTTCCAGTTGCCCAATTGGTTTTAACTGGAACCAATTGGCAACTGGTTTTCAATTGGAACCAGTTGTTCCAATTTCCCTATTGAAACCAGTTGGCCAACTGGTTTCAATTGGTTTTGCTCTAATTGGTTTTAACTGGATTTTGGTCCTGGGAAGTCAATTGCCCGATCGGGCAAGTGGTTGTTGCGTCTTTTTTCTGTACCGTTCCTCGTTTTTCCATAAATCATCAAAAATCCACACTCAAAATCATGAATAAGCCTTAAAAAATAGCGAGTAGGGCAGTTTCAAATTCCGAAATTGCGTTATTTTTTCTGTACCACGTATTTCCATACATGGTACCAGTTATGAAAAAACCAATGCAATGGCCGGTAAACAGTTGAATGTAGTATAGGGGTCCATTATGACTACCATCATATGCAATTTCTAATGCACATTTTCCCCTTTCCGATTATTTTATCACAATTCTGTGATAAAATAATTAGAAATACACAGGAAATAAATCACAGTCTAGTAACCGCGCATTGGTGAGTTGTCATTCGGCTTTGCTTTTCAAAACGGCCTATTAACATCAAAAATAACTTGCCGTATTTGTTGATTATAACTTAAAATTCATTTGTTTCCCTTTTTGAGGGGATGAGGTAAATATCAGACAATAAATCATCAAACAAAGCTCCATCTATTTTACAAGGCCGGCGGGAGGCTCACCACGCACGTGCGCATACTAGCTAGCCAGTCTGAGCTCTGTCTCTCTGCCAGAGCTCTGGGGGACAATTCGCTCAGTAAAGGCCTCAATGATGGTGATTTTCTGTTTCAGACAGAGTTTACATTTCGGGTATATTATTCAAAACTTCCAATAAAGTTTGATGATTTCTTCATTGTCATGTATATTTAAGTTATTAATGAATACATTCCCACCAAATTTAGACTCCCCATGGAGAAATGCAATTTTCGTAGAAGTCTGCGTTTTCAAAGAACTTCAGGAAAAGTTAGGGTATGTGGGCCTTTATTACATGGCCGAGTACAGGTTATTGTACTGGAATAGGCGAAGTAGAAATTAGATATTGAATTCATTTATATCAAAGTTCAACTCACAGTCACACCCACACAAACACCCACACACACACACAACACACACACACACCCAAGATTCTAAGCATAGTGAAAAAAATTACTTAAAAATCATACAATATTAAACAATGTTAGTAATAATTCATTAATAAGTGAACAGGTATTCCTCAAAATAGATAAAAAAGTAGCATGTGAAAACATGTAGATAAAATTATTGACCGAGTGGAACATCATAAAATTATGAAGAAAAGACTTGATGGTTTCCAAATAATTTTTTTTTTAAACAAGAAAATATGGAAAATAAATGACCATTTCATGGATTTAAAGATGCAAAATGTGAAATTTTAGCCACTCCACTTTTGATGATAAAATAATTTTTTCCGAGTCAATAAAGAGCTGAACATTTTTCACTGGCTTTCTTACTTTTCTAACTACAGTAAATGAAAGCAATTCTAAGGAAATATGGTACGCAGGAAGAAATTTCATGGATTTAAAGATGCAAAATATGAAATTTTAGCAACTTTTGTTGAAGGGTTTTTTAAAACCTTAAATACCCATAAAAAATTGATTTTTTTTCTCCAAAATAAACGTAAAGACTTAGGCCTACGTTGCTGAAAATATCCTTTTCAATGTGTGTTCTTTTATACTGGACATGATTCTCAATTGTTATTTTGTATACCTTAATAAAAACAAGAGTAGTGCCGTCATAATGAAAAATTATTTAACAAGTGGAATGCCTCTGGCCGTCTCACCTGCATCACGCGGTTCAATATAGCAGCAGTGCTGACTTTGAATACTACTCTAACTCGCACAAGATGTTCAGTGATACATGGTTACTCTTATGTCCACTTTTTATGAACTAGACCAATAAACTTACAGAGATATGATGGTTATTCAACAAAAAACCCCAACATGGCCAAAGTTCATTGACCTTACATGACCTTTGACCTTGATCATGTGACCTGAAACTCGCACAGGATGTTCAGTGATACTTGATTACTCTTATGTACAAGTTTCATGAATCAGATCCATAAACTTCCAAAGTTTTGATGGTAATTCAACTGATACACCCAATTCAGCCAAAGTTCATTGACCTTTGACCTTGGTCATGTGACCTGAAACGCGCACAGGATGTTCAGTGATATTTGATTACTCATATGTCCAAGTTTAATGAACTAAACTAATAAACTTTCAAAGTTATGATGGTAATTCAACAGATACCCCCGATTCAGCCAAAGTTCATTGACCCTAAATGACCTTTGACCTTACTCATTAGGCCTGAAACTCGCACAAAATATTCAGTGATGCTTGATTACTATTATGTCCAAGTTTCATGAATCAGATCCATAAACTTTCAAAGTTATGATGGGAATTCAACAGATATCCCCAATTCGGCCAAAGTTCATTGACCCTAAATGACCTTTGACCTTGGTCATGTGACGTGAAACTCATGCAGGATGTTCAGTGATACTTGATTAACCTTATGTCCAAGTTTCATGAACTAGGTCCATATATTTTCTAAGTTATGATGACATTTCAAAAACTTAACCTCAGGTTAAGATTTCGATGCTGATTCCTCCAACACGGTCTAAGTTCATTGACCCTAAATGACCTTTGACCTTGGTCATGTGACATGAAACTTTAATAGGATGTTCAGTAATACTTGATTAACCTTATGGCCAAGTTTCATGAACTAGGTCCATATACTTTCTAAGTTATGATGTCATTTCAAAAACTTAACCTCAGGTTAAGATTTGATGTTGACGCCGCCGCCGCCGCCGCCGTCGTCGGAAAAGCGGCGCCTATAGTCTCACTCTGCTTCGCAGGTGAGACAAAAAATTGGGCAAGCAGTTTTTTCTATCGGGCAAGCAAATTTTTTCATCACTTGCCCAACAGGGCAAGTGACGAAAAAAATTTTTGTAGAGGCCTGCTTAACATTTCGTATTATTTTAAAATTCTAAATTAATGTATGTATATGTTTATAACCACTGGAAGTGGTCCAGAAGGCGTATTGCCACAGTTATTCAGTTAACTATTTCTACCCCTGGCAATCCAGTGGTTAATTTCTATCTTATTGTTCATTCTTTGATATCTGAATTGTATGTATTCTTTCTGTTCTCTTCATTTTGCCAAATAAATAATAATAATAATATTGTATGTCATTTTGAAGCTTATACTCTAAGTTTTTTCCCCTATTTTTTTTCTTCTGAAAACGTAAAATTAATGAATGCCAAGGTCACGATTCCAAGAAATCATTAATTAGCGTGACGTACGGGACATCACATTTTTTGATCTGCAGATAATGCAAATTACATATTTGAAAATATTTCTGTGGGGACTTGTAGTACTAAGTTCATGTAAACATTTGAGAAAAAATAATTTTGAAAATTAATTAATTAAGTTAATTATGTGGTGTCCAACAGGCAGTGTCCCGTACGTCACAATTTGGCATATGTTTTTTTAGATTCTAATTAAGAAAAAGTTGAACAGTTTTCTTCACACTTTGAAAAGTTCTACAATACATCCAAAAATTAAAGTGAATTTACTGAATTAATTTCCTGTTTAATTATATCAGCTAATGAATCTTTGTGACGTACGGGACAAATGTGTGACGTACGGGACACACCATACTTTATACATAGGATTTCTATGTAATTCTAATTAGGGTTATTTTTTAATAAGGAGCAAAGATAATGTAAATTGAAATAAATGATATTATATCAGAGGTTGAATATTGGTAAAAGGCTGATAATAAAGTTACTATTTGTAATAAATAACATTAATTATTATTAATTAGTTAATTCATTAATTAAATCTTTCATAATTATAAGGTCATAAAGTTTTTTAATGTTTTGTTTAATCGTAAACTATATGTATAATATATATAAATCATAATAATCCATGTAAAACTTACTTACTTTGGTTTACATCCAGTTAATTATAAATTTTGATGAAATTTCACTTTCCCCATTCGTTTAACACATGGAATTATTTGCAAGGCCTCTTTCATGATATTTATAAGGTCGTAAAGTGTTTGCTGTGTCTTGTTTCAGTGTATGCTATTAGAGAAATATATATCAATCATGATAAACCATGTAAAACTTAACTTACTTTGGTTTGCATCAATTTAATTATAAATTTTGATGAAATTTCACTTTCCCCATTCGTTTTACACATGGACAAATGTCCCATACGTCACATGTCCCGTACGTCACAGCGCGGTTGTTTATATTTTGAGCTATTACATAATAACACCAATGAGTTCCACCATTTCATTCATGGCTATTGAAACTTGATAAGATACACGATGAAAACATGGTAATGAGAGATTTCCAGCTTATTCCAATTCACAGAGTTTTAATGACAAACTTTTTTTCAAAAAAATCAGCTTTCGTCTGGTCCCGTACGTCACAGTGCATATTGATTAAAATATTACATCGTTAATGGAATTGTAGATCACTAATTTTTTTTAGGAATAAAGCAGAGATGCCAACTTTTGGAAATCAGAATTAGGGAGGATTTGCAACCGCCACCAAATTATGTGCGCATAGCGCACATCTCGAGCGCGGAGCGCTCGACCCTTGCGGCCGGGGTCCAGGGCCCGCCTTAGGGCCCTGGAAGCTCTGGGTTTCTAGATGCTCTCTGGTGCAATCTGACCCTTATTTTGGGGCATTTCACATGTTTTGAAATAAACATTGTTCCCACTTTTTTAACATTAAAAATATCAAATATGCATTTTCACATTGTAAATAAAAAATGAGGGGACAAAAGAAGTACCTGTTCAACAATAATAATAAGGATGAATTATCACTATCGGCTATAGGCAGGTTATGTTCCACTATAAATGCTCAGCGCTGGTCCCTTGCTTGGTAAAATAAAGACAACAGGGTACTAGTGGAGCTCGAAGATCTTGTCATCGCAATGTCCTATGCCGTTTGCTCCTGAACGAAAGTGCTTCCGAATTATCATCATGACCTCCCTGCTAAACTGAAATGTCCACGCTGCAAATTGCGCAAAATGCATGGTAAATTCCTCTTTCCGACTTCCGAACACACAGGTACTGGAGACTGTATTCAGTCTGATACTTCTGAGACCATTTCTTGGTCTTCTTTTGTTGATTTTCCGCCATTTCGTGTCAATATCAACCCATCAATACGCCGGAATCACACACCGATATTCCACCGCACGACTCGACAAATCCAGTGGCCGCGAGCGCACACGCCTCGCGAAGCTAGCCGGGCCTACCGGCCTGGTGCACAGTGGATTCCCGTTGGGCATATCACATGCACCAGCTTTTCGCTGCTCCTTATTTGTCTACTTTTCACACAGAATTTAGTAGCAGCGAACGTAATGGAGTTACTACATGCTAAAGTTAGCAGACGATACATGTCCTTCCAATCCAATTTGATCAATGCAAAAAAATCGTAATTTCGGGAGGATAAGGATGGTAATCGTAAGGGCGGGAGTTGGGATGAATTTTCGGGAGCCTCCCGATGAAATCGGGAGGGTTGGCATCTCTGAATAAAGAGGTCACGACTGGCCTTCCAAAATTTATAAAAGATTCTCTGTTGTGCATTTATTTTTTATGTTACACAACTTTAAAATCTCTAAATGTCCCGTACGTCACAAGTCAAATAGCTTGGACCTGCCCATATATATATATATATATTTATATATATATATATATGAGGAATAACCTAAGTAATTTCAGATGAAAGAGAAGATTCTAAGCTTTACATTGGTAGGTCAATTGTCTATTTTATTTAGGATTAAAGCTTGAGTATAGTTTTGGTAAATCCACCAAAATGCACCTATCACTATTCCAATTCATTGCTACCTAATATGAATGGATATGCCCTATAACAGTTATGATGTGGAGGATATGAAATAAAAATGTGTTTTACAGGATAAATTTTGCGATTTTACATGGAAATTTAACTTGATCGGGTCACCCGATCAAATTAAAATATCTGTGTGTTTTTGTCTTTCAATTAATCCTATTCCAAATCATGGAATGGGCTGAAACTTTCAAGATATGTTCTTAGTCTGTAACTTTTGGATATGTAATCACTAAATTTATAAGATAAGTGCTTGAATCCCCATTTTTTAATTTAAAACAAGCATCGCCGACAGATGGCGCTATATATCCAAGATTTGAATATTTGAAATTTTCTCAGAGAAGTGCAGTTGGAAAAATATCTAACGGTCTCTACGCTTCAGTAAGACTGTCATATTAGATGATATTCGATTATCAATCACATTATTGACCCTTTACCAAAGCTATACACAGGCTTTAAGTTATGATAAATCATCGCTAAATCTCGGTTTCGTTTTTTGTGAGATGCACTGTATAATATACATACACACACACAAATACACACACACATATATATATATATATATATATATATATATATATATTACGGTCACCATCATAGGTGTAACTAAATATTACCTTTTGAAGAATGACCAAGATTCCGTCGCCAATTTCTTTCTTAAGGCCCTTGACATCAGTCACATCTTCAAGGATTATGATCTTCTTGCCTTTCGTAATACGGGCCAAATGGAAGTCAGTATTTCTTAGCTCAGCCTTCACACATTCAGGAAAAGGTTTTAACAGTTCACGACGGAATTCCGCTATCGTCAACTTCAGGTAATAACTTTTTTCATTTTTTTGGAAACCTAAATGAAGAAGTTAGATGAAAAGAGAAATTGGCAAAACTATACTATTGAATTGAATTGATCATTTATTTATTCCATTCTCATAAAAACATATTTACACAATTATTACAAACAATGCATACAAATATTAAAATCGAAAAAATAATGCATAAAGAATGTTCATCATTAATTTTACAAAAATTGATAATGGAAAATGAGAACCTTAGGAAAAGCCTGATATGGCTTTGCAAACTTAAAAGTTCTCACAAAATATGTAAAATTCACATTAATATTTCAGAACATAGATTATACATTAGAAAGTTTTAAAAAAAAGAAATACTACGACATCGAACTAATAATCTAAAGGAAAAAGAATGTATTCCAAAGCTGTCAAAATGATTTTATTTAATAATTATACCAGGCAAATTAAGTGGTGCATTAAAATTTTTATCAGAGTATACACGATGCACAGAAGTCATCTTTCCCCCATTGGCTTACGTAAAAGCTCCCTACCCCCCCCAAAAAAAAAAACAACTGTTTGCCACTGTCACCAGGAATGAATTGCCAAAATATGGCAAAGTGTTTCTATCATTATCGCCTGGTCATTTTGGTGTAATACTGTTCTACATCAAATTATCTGATCGAACTAGGAAGCCACCCCCTCTCCCCTACCAATACCGCTACCTCTGCCTTGAAAATCAAATTTTGTGATGCATTTTTGAATTGATGGAGCAAATGTCGAGGAGCATGTTTCGGGTTACCAGGAAAAATTTCTCCTATTTTCCTGGTAACCCGAAACATGCTCCTGCGACGATTGCTCTGGTGACAAATGCTCCCCAAAAATGCGACATTTGCTCCGCGAAATTTGCTCCTCGACATTTGCTCCGCCGACATTTGCTCCGCCGACATTTGCTCCACCGACAATTGCTCCAAATTTAGCGACAAATGCTCCCCAAAATGCGACATTTGCTCCACATGTACACATGTAGTGACAAATGGTCCGCCGATAATTGTTCCGTCCACAATTGCTTCATCGACAGTTTCTCGGCATGTTGCTTTAAAAAAATAAATTATATAAGACCTGAATAAAATACCTGCGACAAATGCTCCTCGAATAACAATTAATAGCTCTGCTCACGATTGCTCTCCCTACAGTTACTAAGCCATTATTGTACTGTTCACTGATTACCCCCCCCCCCCCCCCCGCAAGAATTCTGAACTGTGGAGTAGCAAACTCGGGCATGCATCGCTTCATAAAATAAGGCATAACATTTAAACATCTTGGTCAAAATTGAATGAAAATTGACGATCTTGGTGTATGATTATTGAAAATGAAATCTAAATGGATGAATTGTCACTTGATCTGCAACGACTTTTTGCTACTGCTCTAATTTCACACTGTCTAATTTAAGTTCGTTAGTCAGTTCGTCTAATGACCATTTCGTCTAATTGCCAGTCAGGCTAAACCAATTCCGTCTAATATCCACTTGGTCAAATGATCAGGGGAGCGTTTCATCAATATTTTTGTCCGACAAGTTGTCAGATCTGACAACTTTCCTTGATAATGATTGGCTGAGAGTCACTGTTACCATAGTAACTGTCGGATAAAATGGTACTTGTCGGATAAATCGTCCGATTTGGCTGGGGGGCCACTTTTTTTCAAAACCATGTACAAAAACGACCATATGATTGTGATTTTTAGCATGGTCAGCCCCCCCCCCCCCCTCCACTTTGAAAACCGTTCCGCGGCCCCTGTGTAGCAGAGGCGGGGTTCTAGGACTACGGACCGGTTTAAAGAATATAGATACTAAAAATAGTTTAAACTTTGCATGTTGACCGATGTTACACCTGGAGCACATGTAAAGCTGCAACCTAGCACCTTTCAGAAGGGTTTAAAACTAAACATCTGAAGGGGGCAAAGTAGGTACGAAAATGCACCTTAGTGTGACATTGGTCTGCACCTTTTATATCAACATGGGCGGAAATTTGTGGTCTTTTATTTTGGAAAAAAATACATAATTCGATATCCAAATCATAAACACGTATCCAAGAATTTCAAAATATATATAAACAGATAGTTTTTGGTAAGAACTTGGATAGGAAAAAAAGGCATACCGGCCCGACTATCCTCGAACTCGCATCTAGCCCTATATGCCAGCCAAAGAGTGATGACTTTGATGACATTGATGGCCATTGACAATTTCATAACTAATAAAAATGACGTAAAAAGAAAATCGCCTGTGGACACTTAAGTAAATTTAGTGCATAGATGGTAGACGAGAATGTTCCATACCCAGTAAAATCATACCTTTGTTAAACCAATTTATTTTCCATTAATTCCAAATTGAGCAACTGATCTGAGAGTGCGAAAATGACTGATATAAGTTTTATTTCATAATGCAAAAGGACTTTTGTTTCTCTGCTGTGTTACTTTGTTTATCGTGGAACAGTGAATTGGAATTGTGAAATGTGAATTTTGAAGTTTGAAAGAGGATTTCTAACTTTATGAAGGTGAGATTACCTGGTGTGATACGTCCGTGTTATAGAGTACAGTGAATGGCTATAGTCCCATGTGTCTTATTAGTTGGAGTGTTTGGGTGACTATAAGTGACTATTCACGAGTGGATACCATGCGCGACCATAGGGTCTCGAAAAGCACCCTAAACACGTAATTTCCATATTCTGAAAATGCACCCCTTAACAAGTATTGGAAACAAAACGATACTCTTGGCAAATATTCCCTGAAATGAACCAGTACATGAATGTTTTATTGTTACGGGTCCTTCGGTCGTCGGCTTTACCTTATTTGTTTTTGTACGACCCCAGCTTCTACACCTCGCGCAAATTGGACTCTAAACACGAAGTGTTGGAGCAAAAAGGACATCCTTTATAATACATTTTAATTTTGTTCTATCATTCCCGCAAAGTCGACCCTAAACACGTAATTTTCCTAGTGAAATAGATACCCTTTTTTCATTATTTTAGTGTTTTTGACACTCCTATCACGTTACCTACGTAACGTGCCCTATCGTGAAAAAGACATCCTTTTTACGTGTTTTTTGGTCGCGCATGGTGTCCACTCGTCAATGTAAGTGGCCCCCCCCCCCCGGGACGTGACTATAATTATACTCCATTAACCTATATGCCTCAATATCGGCAGGCCGTATACTTTCAATTGCTAAAAGAAAAACACCGGACATGAGTTAGCTGATGTTTTGATACAATTCTGTATATAGGCATATATTTACCCCGTTGCCTAAACATCTGTCATTGAATATATTTTGAAACTACTCTCTTTCTATCTGTGGAAATGTATTGGTGGAAAATGCACAATATGAAGAAGTCGGAATAATAACATCAGCCAAAATAATATCTGGTTGCCTAAACGTTTTATTTTCTACCCCTTGGTTCTTTTCATTGATATTTTGTTGCTGAGTTGTTACATCTCCCCTATGGGCTATAACTGAGCTCAGCATTATGCCTGCCAAATCCAAGGCTGAAGAAGCCGCCATAAAAACTATTCAAGAATATCTCCAAAGCGACGATTACTACGAAGGCATTGAGAAGGCGGTCGATAAAGCGATAGGCAAACAATTGGGTAAACTTAATAAACGATTGTCAAAGATTGAAAAAGTTCACGAAAACATCATGGAGAGACTCGACCACAATAACGTGAAACTACTGGAGCTTGAGGCAATCTTGCAATCAAAGGTGAAATTACCAGATTAAATGATCAATTACGTAATCAACAATCATCTATAGACAACTTGAAAATGACCTTAAACGATGCTGACCAATACTCTCGTCGAAATTGTATAAAGTTCTACGGTGTTGAGGAGATGAACCGTGAAGGGAATGTCCGTACGAGTGAAAACACAGATGACGTCATATGCAAGCTTGTGACTGAACGTCTCGGGGTATCCCTGACCCCGAATGACATTGACCGGTCACACCGGATCGCTGCTCCCAACCGTGACGAAGCAACTGAATCCACATCCGGCACAGCGCGAGCACCAAATAGGAAATCGAGACCACGAGCGATAATAGTGAAACTCACCACTTATCGCAAGAGAGCTGAAATCCTGAAGATGCGCAGGAAGCTGAAGGGAAGTGGTATCGGGATCGACGAAGCATTGACGAAGACCAACCAGGATCTACTCTATGCAGCCAAACAGCATCAGAAGGTGAAAGAAGCATGGACTTCAGATGGACGCGTAATCGTCTTACTACCGGCAACCAGAGGAAATACCATCAAACGTGTGATTCGTAGCAAAGAAGAATTGAAGAAATTATGATGAAAGAATGATTATGACAAGAACATAACATCACTTGACAGAGACAATCAAATGATTGAGAACAATAATAAAAGAAAAATCATGAACACATAACTACATATTCGTTTTTTTCACTAATGCATTTCATGCATTCTTTGATATGTCTTTGGTTTCGCCACCCCCCCCCCCCTCCTATTTTCAAACTACTTTTTATTCAATTGGTCAATTTGCAAAGACCATTTTATGTGATTTTGATTTACTGGTTTATTTTTAGTTTTCGTTTATTCTAATACTCATTTGTTGTCGTTGAAAACTTACATGCCTGTTAATTTATGTTCTGTTTTCCCATTCTACTCTATCAATAATGATGATTTTCTTAACTGTCTAAAACAAACTAACAATCAACTTATAACATATGATGATTTAAATAATATGAGTGAAGATATATAAGACTAAATGATTCTGCTCCTATTCTCGATTTTGAATTTGATCAACAATATGTAAATGATTGCAAATACTATTCCGATGATGACTTCAAAGAATCTATTGACCCTAATTTGGTACAGTTCAGTGCTATCCACTTTAATTCGAGGAGCATGGTAAAAAATTTCGATCAAATTTCTGCGTACCTGAGCAGCCTTTCTTTCAACTTTACTGTTATAGGTATAACTGAGACTTGGTTAAACGCTGAAAACGAAAATTGGTTCATATTGGAGAGTTATAACTTTGTCAATAATAATAGAAAAGACGGTAGAGGAGGAGGCGTTGGAGTATATTTAGATGAACGACTACTCTATCAATTACACAATGATCTAAATCCGACATGTTCTTCGTGTGAATCGATTTTCATTGAAATCAATATACCTAATGTTAAAAGTATTATAGTTGGAATAACCTATAGGCCCCCAGTAGTATAGGGATGTCTATAGGGTCATGACGTCATCGTCCATTTATGGACGATGACGTCACGAAGTGACGTCATGAAGCCACGCCCCCTAGCATGACTTCACGAAGTGACGTCATGAAGCCACGCCCACTAGCCTGACGTCACAAAGTGACGTCATGAAGCCACGCCCCTAGCCTGACGTCATGGCTGATGTCATAGGATTGCGACACTATTGCGAAAGGGGTGGGTCGACAAGTCAGGACGAGCAGGGACATGATGGAAATGGCACGGAGTATAAAAAACAAGGTTTAAAAAAGAAAAAGGAAAGGTATAAAACGAGGGGTACACGGTCTTGTTTCATTGAACACGGCAACGTATCGTACGAAGCGAGGGACTACAGCAATCGAGGGAGAAAAGAAGTCATGGCTGGGTATTATAACAGCATCTATGAAACATCCATACCGTCACCCCCTGAAAGGAGAGGAGGGGGAGGAGCAGAAGATAGACACGATTCGGATGTTGTATATAGTGAGAACCCGTTGTATGTCGCCGATGAACTAGCATACGGGGATATGGAGCATTACAAAAATCAGAAAGAACCTCAGAAAGAAGGGGCGGAGTTAAAGATAAAACCAAACTCTACAGCCTGTAAAACAAGAAAAAAATGCGAGCGCGTTTTTGACAAAGATAGTTACCATGGTTGTATCGGAGAACACGATTGCTCACAAATATTCTGTCGAACGTGTAAAGCCTATGTAGATGGTCCAACTCATGAGTGTTACATGAAAGTGCCTAAAGAGAGCCTCTATTATGTCCCAACAGAAGAAGAAAAAGAACGAATGGTGGAAAAAGAAAAGGAAAAGGAAAAGAAGAAGAAAAATGAATCGGAAGAAGGGAAGGAAGATTTACCCGATAGTAAATGGTATATCTTTTTTTGATTTTGAATGTACGCAAAACACTGGTTCCCACGTTACCAATTTAGTCCATGCAACTTGGGAATGTACCAATTGTATGGACGGACTTACTTCCCCTGAAACAGGTTGCGAAGGGTGTTTGGATGGTAGGGCCGGTATCACTTTTGAAGGTAAAGACACCCTTCGCGACTTTTCCGAATGGTTATTTTCCCCAGCTCACGATGGGGATATAGCCATTGCCCATAATAGTAAAGCATATGATTCCTACTTTTTACTAAATCACCTTGTCACCAAGGGGATTGTCCCTGAAGTAATCATGAATGGGGGTAAAATTTTGAGCCTAAGAACTAAAGATCCCAAGATTGTTGTGAAGGATACTCTCAATTTTTTTCAAATGGGATTAGCCAAATTGCCCAAAACTTTCGGAATCAAAGTATTAAAGAAGGGATTCTTCCCCCATCTCTTCAACACAGAGGAGAATGAAAACTATGTAGGGCCCCTACCAGCTAAAAAGTACTACGGTACAAGTTCAATGATGAAGACTGCATTACAAGAATTCAACGAATGGTATGACAGCCTGCCCCCTGACTACATTTTTAATTTCCAAAAAGAACTGAGAGAATATTGCGAAAGCGATGTCCAAATATTACACCAGAGTTGTAAAATTTTCAGGAACCATTTCAAAGAGATCACAAAAACCGAGACGAATGAAACCAGTATCGATCCCTTCCTCCGCACCCTCACGCTCCCCACCGTATGTAACTTACTCTTTAGGACCAACTACCTAAGGCCCGACACGATCGCGCTCATTCCACAAGAAGGGTACGCCAATCCTAAGCGCTATTCAATCAAGGGTGTAGAGTGGTTGACCCATATGTCAAGAGAGAAATAGAAATTAGACATGCATTAAACGGCGGGGAGCGCAAAGTGCACGGTCGATATGTCGACAGGTATGGAGAACGCAGGGGTGAGAAGTATGTCTTTGAATTCCTTGGATGCTACTTTCACGGATGTGAAATGTGTTTCAAACCGGATACCCTCACTCCGGCGGTGTGACAAAAAGATGGGAGTGTTGTACAATGATACGTTACATCGCCTCCAACTTCTAAGGGATGGAGGGTATCATGTCAACTTCATCTGGGAACACGATTGGGACAGAGAAAGGGAAAGTGAGCAGATCGCCCCTCATATCCAGCATCTCAAGGAAACTCTCAGAAATCCTTTGAACCCCCGCAATTCGTTTTTTGGATGTCGTACGGACGGTTGTGTTTTATTTTACAAAGTGAAACCGGACGAGAAAATACTATATTATGATTTCACAAGCCTCTACCCCTACATTAACAAGTTTGGGAAATATCCAGTAGGGCACCCGCGGATTCTCCATTCGGATTTTCCCCCGGTTGACCAAATCTTCGGGCTAGTGCAGTGTGATATTACACCTCCAAAAAACCTGTATCTTCCGGTGCTGCCATATCGGTCCGCAGGCAAGCTCACCTTTCCCCTTTGTGCTGCGTGCGCTGAATCACTTAATCAGGGCAAGTGTACCCATTCAAATGCTGAGCGCAAGCTGAAAGGCGTATGGGTGTCAGAAGAGATAAAGAAAGCCATGGAAAAGGGGTATCATAGCTTAAACATAACAGAGGTGTGGCAGTTTGATCGCTACGCATAGTATGACGAATTGATTCAAGCGGGTGGTCTATTTACGAAATATATAGATGCGTTTATGAAACTAAAACAGGAATCATCGGGATATCCTGTGAATGTCACAACACCCTCGGAAGAAAAAGAGTACATAAAGGATTACTATGAACACGAGGGTATCCTGCTAGACCCTAAGAAAATAGAAAAAACCCTGGACTTCGTGCAATCTCGAAGTTAATAATTAATGTACTCTGGGGTAAATTTGCCCAGAGAGATAATCTACGTCGGACAGTATACGTAGAATCCGCCGAGGAATTACTTAAACAATTGAATGATGATTCCATAATTGTACAAGATATTCTCATCTTGAATGAGTTACTACAACTTAACTTTTCTCGGGTGGAGGGTTTTGTCGATCAGAATGTTAACACCAATATTATTATCGCTACGTTCACCACAGCGATGGCGACGTTGAAACTATATTCTGTCCTTGAGAAGTTGGATGATAGGGTGCTGTACTATGATACCGATAGTGTAGTGTTTAGGACGGATCCGTAGCTCGAACCCTCAGATCCAAAAACAGGGGACTATCTAGGTGACGTAACGAATGAGATTGATCCTACTAACGAGGAATATATTGAAACGTGGGTTTGTGGAGGTCCTAAAAACTATAGCTACAAGACAAACAAGGGGAATACCGTTTGCAAGGTTCTCGGGTTTACTTTAAACGATGCAAACTCCCTTGTAATAAATCATGAAACGTTGAAGGAAATGATCCAAAGTAATGAGAATGAAACCCGTACTATCCATGAATCAAAAATCGTAAGGGATATTGAAAACAAAACCATTCATACGGTCCAACGTAAAAAGGACTACCGGGTAGTGTTTACAAAGAGGGTTCGAGTCGGGGATGGTACAAAAACATTACCCTATGGGCACCAAGACATAGAATGAATGTATACTTTACACAAGTGGTATTTATTTCGGAAAACACAATACCTCCAGATTCATTTATCATTAAACCTTTGAAAGAGGATCGTTAAAGCCTTATAAGATGGATTACACGCCTCTCTTTAAAATAGGACATGACTTTGTCAGTCGTATTCCTCAGAATAGTTTTCATATGAATTTGTTACCATTCTCATGGTAATTGCTATCGTTGTAAGTTTTTCTTTGGATGTGTTGATTTGGAACAGAGACGGTGACCCCAGTGCAATACAGTGGCCATATCTAAATTCGACTAACCTTGATGAGAGTTTCATTAGTTCGTCTTCCATTGACCGATATTGAACGATACCGTATTTTCACGTTCTGCTATTGTTACGAGAATAAGCTTATTAAATCGTATTGTATTGTAATAATATAAAGTATATAAATCCACATCTCTTATAACCTAAATTAACCTACGCTACATTCACTTACGACTGTATCGATGTTGTGTATTTAAAATAAATTTTTTACTGTTTTTACATTATTCCTAATTCTTTACTTAATTATCATACCATGGATGTTCGATTGAGACATCCATTCACCATGTGTGTGGTTGGTCCGACCTTTTCGGGTAAAACTGAAACATATACCCTCCATGTTTGATAAAACACCGGAGAAAATAATATGGTTTTTTGGTGAATTTCAAAAAGAATATTCCGCGATGATGAATACTATTCCAAACATAGAATTCCATGAAAATTTGCCCATGGACTTTCAAAAATATACCTCTGATGGAAAACCGACACTCTTTGTAATTGATGATCTGATGGATGTTGCGGGTGATAGTAAAAAAGTTGCTGCGTTGTTTTCGAAGGGGTGCCATCACAGAAACGTCAGTGTAATTTATATTACTCAGAATTCATTCCATAAAGGAAAGGAATCTAGAACTATTTCCCTTAATACCCAATACTATTGTTTGTTCAAAAACTGTCGGGACAAAATGCAAATAAGTTGTTTAGCCAAACAGATGTACTCAGGCCGAACCCGATTTTTTCAAGAGGCATATGCAGATGCTACCCACGATAAATACGGTTACCTTTTCATCGACCTAAAACCGGACACTCTAGAGGAATTTCGCCTGAGGACAAATATATTTCCGGGGGAAACTCAATATAGTTACCTCCCAAAGTTATAAAGGATCACTTCTGAACCGTCCGGCCATTACTTCAAAAAAAATGTCCCGCCGGATCAACACACACGCTGTTCTTCTAAAGACCTTGGCTCACTGTAGCCCCAAACAGAGAAAGGCATTGCTACAAACAGCTGATAAAGGATTCGTCGATGCTATATGTGAATGCATCGTTAATGTTGTGAATGGGAACATTACACTCTCTCCTTCTCACAAACGTTCACTCGTTAAACATAAACACACACTGAGAAAGCTGTCGTATCGCAGGACCTCACTCAAGGAGAGAAAAAACTCCTCAACCAACGCGGTGGTTTTCTCCTTCCCCTATTGAGAATCGTTGTCCCCGCTGTGGGTGCAATTGCCAACGCCTTTTATGATAGGAAGTGATCGTCAGTATGGAGCATACCCGTAAAATGGTTCTTGTACCCCCTAGCATACTGCAATCCATCCACCAGAACCCGTCTTCGCCTAACCAGCACAGGCTAGATGAACTCGACGAGAAGATGCGTAGCATTCTAGAAAGAAAGGACTTAAACGTTCATGACAAGGCAAATATGTATTCACAATATTTGCAAACATTCCTAAAGGCAACGGACAATGCAAAGAAACCCGTTCCCATCGAACTTCATGATGTTCACCAAGGTCAGGGTAGCGCAGATGAATCGTCCATTCCGTCACCGAAGGAAAATGAGGCGTCGGATCCTGTCGAACTTGAAATTATACAACACATCCCTAAAATTTTTGCTAATCGAGCTCATCAACTTATTGAGAAATTAAAGATGAATCCAAGTTTTGGATGGACATCGACAGGACAGGTTGTTATCGACGGTAGACCTATCCACGGGAGCAATCTCTGTGATTTAATGTATGACATTTTCCGTGAACGTAAAGGTTATGTGCCCGGTGGTAGCGAACAATTTATGCGTCTTCTCGCTGAAATGAATATTCCCGAAACATTTTTGACGAATCCAAAAAGAAGAAGTGATCTACAACGTTGGAAACGACTAGATGGGATAGAGAACGAAGAATTGCAAGAAGGGTTCTTAGATCAATCGGAAAAGGTAGCCAAACGAGTTGGTTGATCTGCTAATGCTTCTAAACATGAACGTGTAAAAAGGAGAAGAAAAATTGATCCCATATCGAAAAAGTGGATACATTTTTAAGAGAATGCAATGGTTTCAGTCACCCTGAAAGTTAAATATTATATAAGAATGTATTTACAGCGTATATATTCAGTTAAGACTGTTACGGGTTAATCACATCAATCCATATTCTTATCGTTGTATAATGTAAAATACAGATGAAAAACTTAATATGGTCAGAGTGGCAAACGAGAAAATGGCCAATTGACTAAATGATTAAATGGTTAAATGACGAAATGATACTTTAGATGTACTTTTACCATCTTCACTTGTTCTGAGATGTAAAATCACTAGTTATGTACATAATATTCTATTAAGTGCTTCTACCTTTTAAACTTGAGGTTTATGTTCTGTTATTATTTCTCTAATTTTGTTCAATTACTAAATATAATATTTTCGAGATTCAGACAATACAAGATTCCCGGAAATTATTTTTTCGAAGTGGAAGCACCGATCCTTTTTTATCATAATAATGTATATATTCCAATTCTCGATTCCTTTCTTGAACGTTTGTTTAATTTCATTCTATCAGCTACTAAATGTAATTTTTCGAATATAAAGTTAATCTGATTTCATATTATTCACTAACATTGTACATGAGATTTACACACTATAATAAGAATGACGTAGACAGACTGTAAGAAAATAGACATTGATAAAATTGATATCGTTTGAATGTAAAATTTTTATTGGTCATCAAAGTATACAATTACATTACAATAAATCAGATGTCATCATTCTCTATCATTTTATACGAGTCATGTTATATACATTAAAAAACGTATTAGATATGATGATTCTAAATGTGATATATACGTACATAAATAAATATATAGAGAGAGGGAGGGAGAGAGAGAAAGAGAGAGGGGGGAGCAGAGATGTTCAGAAAGGGAGAGATATAATGTAATATAATAATAATAATTAACATTTATATACCGTCTAATACAACAGTTTCTAACCGAATTGGAAATAGATAAAGGAAGTAGCAAATACAGTGAGAGAGCAGGATATGGAATTGAGAGGACTGTTTAATATTAAGAATAAATAACTTATAACATGTAAATAGTAATCTTAATGAAACAAATCAAGGATCAACTTCTTTATTTTCAAAACTCCTAGCGATTTGTGAAAGAGTGAATCGGATGTTGTGTGTGGGGAATGATGAGTTATAGTTTCTATTAAACCATCTGTTCACTTCGTTATCATTTCTATTCGTATCAGTCCCAAAGACATTCAGAATATCTCTTAATCTCTTCCCTTGCGATCTTTTAATCAAATAGTAAATACAGTATTGCCCACACACTGTAGAAAATGTCCCCTGCAATCTTCTTCTATTAAACCTCCAGTGTTTGATTGAATCATCCAGAAATTCTTCAAATTGGTGACTGTAAAACGAGGGTGGATTTCCAAAAGAGTCAAAAAAATTCTCCTATATTTCCATCGTAGTAAAATGCGAGCCAATGGGAGCCTGGTTTATCACTCGTATCACTATTAAAAACATAACAGTATTTATCTCCAGTTACAACAAGGGGTATCTTGTCCAACGAAGACGCCTTTAAAGTGATCCTTTGTAGCAGGATGGGTCTTGAGCACGTGATCAATCTGTACGGTGTTCATGACTGGGCAGGATAACAGATAAGCTTCCTTTTCAACCCTTGAAGTCGTATATGACGTTCCTACTTCTATCAATCTGGATGAGCCCTTGAGATTCAGAGTATACAATACAATTTAGGGTATTGGGTAGAGCAACGTCAAATCCCGCTTGAAGACGTATATTTCCTTCCTTGACCAGATTCAAATGACACCTATCGCTTAGATCGGGAGTGAGATCGAAAGCGTAAAGTGTGTATCCTTTTGCATACTCCTCCCTATTTATAGCTATCCCACGATCTGAAAATAGACGACTTGTTCCCATGAATAGCGTATTGTAGGCCTCTATGTAGTTTTGGCTTTTTCCTTCTTCGAAACAAGGACGCAGTGGTCTCATGGGGACCGGCTCTCCGTCCACTGTGATGGAGATGTAATTCAGATTATAATGTTTGAAGTTGTATGGGTTTTTTTCTATAGTTTCCATTGTAGGCATCATTATCCACAAAGCCTATGATGATACGGTTTGGAATTTGACCCAGAAACAGATTATCTTTATTCATAGACATATTTCCAGAGGGTATGGTAAAGGAACGTACGTCCACTTTGTTAATCGGGTACTTAGCTGGAGCAGATTCCAGACCTTTCGCATGTGACAACATCACAGAAGGGTTGACTTTCACTTTCCTAATGTAGAGAATGGCTTTCTCAATAACGATCTTGTATTTCAACGTAGGGTGTGATGTGAGCAGGCAGAAGGCATCTTTATTTCGGTTGAGCTTGATTTTTACATCCACGCCTGGAAGCATAAGCCTCTCTTGAAAGAAGATGTCCCCATACAAGGGACCCAATAGGGATACAGTTTTACTCTGACTGGTAAACTCTTTTCTTTTCTTTAGACCCTCGTTTGCTTCGAGGTGGGGGAGAAGAGGATTTACTACGTCCAATTTTCCTGCATTATCCTTGTAAAATAGTTGTTGGGTCAACTGGGATGACATTGAATCGTTGCCATAGTGGGTTAAAACGTCTATGACCGCTCTATAAGCGTTTGTATTGGATGGCTGTGAAACGAGGGTCTCATTCAGTTTGACATCTATCTGACTGAAAAGCGATGGTAATAGTAAATTTATTGGTCCAACCGGGGCATCCTCCGCGAGATCCGTATTGTCTGGATTGACGACTTTTGCTAATACATGAAGCATAGATTGGGATAGATCTATGTATTCCTCAGCCGTTCCGGATAGATTAAATTCAATGGGGCCGGAATCGGTGATGTTACCAACTGGATGATATTCCACCCATGGCCCCTTCACAATACACATCTGTGTGTAGGGGACTGAAAATATATCCAATTCGGACTTACAACAGATGTCGCTTTTTTCATGAAGGGCCATGGTTAATGGAGAATAATTTAAACAAGGTTTAATAAAAAATATCCAGGCGACGTCTTTTCACACAAGACTTCGGATCTCGAATGACATGTTTCCTCTTTCGCTGTTTCTTTTTAACGATAAATACACGTCCACCTCCTTCCTGTTTCCTCTTTCTGGCTACATTGTGAGCCTTTCCGACCAGCCGTTTTCCCGCCTGAGAAACATTACGTTTGGCCACCGTTTTCAATGGTTGTCCACTCATTGTATCCTGGACGATATTCAATCCCGTGTTTAAAACTTCTTTTCCCAGAGCCACTGCACCTCTTTTGAGGAGTGGGGTAGCCATTCTAAACAATCCTCTGACAAGACTTCCGAGACCATGACCTCGTTGCATTGGTGCTCCTCTAAAAACGGGGATTCCCATACCATGCTGTTTCACATAGAGAGGGGTATCGTCTATAATTCTACCAAAATTTTTTACTCATGTCATTATCTGATATTAAGCTGTCTATATTCACGGTAATGAAGATGAGCGCTCTCGAAAATGTAGTTTCACAATGACTTTCCCACGTTCAAATGGGACAACCTCCCCCTTTTCATTGGTTAATATAATCTCGATGGTTTCAAAATGATGAATCTTCAGAGGAACATAATTTGGGGATGTATAATGTTCTATGATATTTTCATGTCGTTTGTTGGGTACAACGGCAACCGTTCTTAGTAATGGTACAGCTACATCCCCCACATGTTGTGATTGTACAATATCGGAATAGACGTAAAATGTGTGAAAGTGGATATGAACGTCTACCGGTAGAGGGCTCTCTGTCGTTTCTCTTAATGGACATCCACCGTCAAATCCCAACAGTCGGGCTAAATAGCAAGAGATGGCGACTTCAACCCGTTCTCTGATATCTATATAGCATCGTCGGGATCGTTTCTTGTAGTAGAAACCGATCTTGCTACGCATACCATCCGGAAGTATAGAGTTAATGGTATCACATAGGTCATCTCCTGAGTTATAATATCCCGTTGGTACCTTTAACATATGCGTCAAAACTAAATTGGAGCCGGACTCTCCATCTATTAGGTGTACAGCTTTATCCAGTTTTCCTCGTCTTTCAGGTTATACCAGCTGTGCAAAAACTGGATTTCAGCAAGCCCAACTTCAAAGTCCTCGCTCAGTGAGAGTGGTCTGTGTAATTTCGTGGTATAGTGGCATGTCTTATTTTCTGGAAAATAACTCAGGGAACTATTACTTGGTAAAGTGACGTAAAACTGTGAACCCATGCTATACGACCTTTTCCTTTGCTCCCCATCCACCGAAATGATAATTGGGGTGTAAACAATATACTTTTAATACTTTTTGATTCTCTGTACCCAGCTATCAAAATCGCTACCATAACCTTTCCAACGTACAAGATACTCCTTTTTACCACCCCTTTTACGAGTTTTTAAAACTTTTTCCAATGTATATAATCCATCGTCGGACTTTGATACTCTCTGTAACTCCCGCTCGTAAAAGGTTCCCTTTATTACATGACGTTATAGTCCATAATGCGATATACAGCAATAGGTCTTGATATTCTCTCTCTGATGGTGAATATCTCCTCAGACCAGTTTGCCTTGTAGCCTTTGTCAAATCGTTGTTTGCTTTTATTGACACGGACCTTGTCCCCCACCTTGAATTTAAATGTTTTGACGGCCGATCTTGGTTTAGTTCTCTTGCTTGTTTGCACTCCGTATAAAGCGTCTAAGGCCTGGATTTGATTCTCAATGTTTACCTCCTTGGGTTTCATGCGAATGCTAGTATGGACAGTATCGTTGTATCCATTCGTGATTTTCTGTATGACATCGATATATTTGTAGGAGTTTGTGTACGTAAAGTAATGCCAGAGCCTCTCTCTTATAGTCCTGTTCAATCTTTCCACAACCGAACCTTTCACTTCGTTCTCTGTTGTGAAAAAATAGATGTTCTGGGATTTCAGGTGCTTTTGGAATTCCTTGTTTAAAAATTCACTCCCTTTATCAGTATGTAAAATAACGGGAAGCCGTCCGTCGGCTGTTATTTGCTTAAAAGCTTCCGTTATTGTTTGCTCCGTTTTGTTTTTTATCGGTATAGCCCAAGCATACTTAGACAGTACGTCAATACACATTAGCAAGTAACGGTACCCCGGTTATATTTTTTCAGATTCTGGACATCGAGGAGATCTGCTTCCCAAACATCATCCATTCCTCTCACAACCACCCTATTGCGCACAAACCTTTTTCTAACCGGGGCAGGCAAAGTATAACTGTCTTGCTTTTCTAACCATTGTTTCACAGCTTCATACGGTACTTTCTCGAATCCATTCTTTCTCAACGCCTTCCACAACCGCACACCACCGCCAAAACTACCTTCGTTGGAAGGATCATAATAGAGCTTATGTAATGTCTCCTCTAAAGTTGTCATACTCTCGTCTTCCCTCTTTCAACGTCTCAGCTATCAATGCGTTCACATCGTTTTTCACTCTTCATTTGAATTAAAGACTCCACAATCAGACACTAGAACACATCATTGTACAATTTCTTGACAAAATTACTGTTAATAACAAAAAACATCAACCAATTAATGACGATTCTAATAAGATTTAGTATGGGTAATCATTTACATCTGAAATGGGTACATGAAATTAATGTTGACATCAATCATAGCTACATAATACACGGCATATAAAACCTTCAGGAATATTGAGTTAAATTTCCATGTTTGCTGAAATCGTACGTCCAGGTTATCTTGTATTTACATAGTTCATCGATGAAGATATTCAAAAGTTCTGATTTCCTCTCCTCTACTAAATCATAGATGTCAAGAAAATAGCATACAGCGACACCTGCTCTTTCCCTGGTCACAGCATCTGATTTATTTCCGAAACAATTTAAGAGGAGAATTTGTACAAAAGTATTTAAATCGTCATGAGGGTACAGTTCAATCCTCTCCAACTGTTGAAACTCTGCCATCGTCACGATACGTTGAAACATTAACATCAATCTTGAAGTATCTTCTTCCGAGCAAGGCGTTGCGCAGGAACGCTGGATAATCAACAGTAACAGCTGTCGTCGTTCTCCCTCTATACGTAAGGTGACTCCGGCAACCCCGTCCCCTCCCCCATTGCACGGTACACCGTCCGTACTGCCGAGTCTACTCCCTCGATATGTGCCGCTAGCGCGTTTCCGTTTTACACCCTGGCGAAGGCATTTTCCGGAAAAGTAGCCAAAAAGCGGCTAGTGAAGAGTCTACGTCTACGTTTGTTTACATTATCAGCTGGGCGCACCGAAGTCCAAAGTCCGCACCGAAGTTATCCGCAGAACATACCGTACTTGCGAATGCAGCTGAGCTTATACTTTCCAGGTTCAATACGAATGTTTGCCTTGATCATTTGCCTTGCCGATTTGCTGATGTCTGTCTTTCTCTCTATCTGTCTATATATCTATCTCTCAAAATTCTATCTCTATCTATCTATGTAACTGCAGTATCTATCTATCTAATAATCTTCTCTGTCTCTCTCATTCTTTATCTAACATCTATCTATCTCAAATTCTCTATCTCTCTCTATCTATCCATCCATCTGTCTGTCTTTATCTATTTCTCTCTCTCTCTACCTACCTATGTAACTATCTGTTAATTTGTCGCTCTTCTCTCTCATTCTTGATCTATCTGACATCTATCTATCTCTCAAATTCTCCAGCTCTCTCTCTCTCTATCCATCTGTCTGTCTTTCTTCTATCTATTTATCTATCTATCTATGAAACTACAGTATCGGTTAATTTGTCTATCTTCTCTGTTTCTCTCATTCTCTATCTATCTAACATCTATTTATCTCTCAAATTCTCTATCTCTCTCCCTCCCTCTATCTATCCATCTGTCTGTCTTTTTCTCTATTTCTCTTTTTCCGTCCATATATCTATAACATATCTCCATCTCTCAAGTTCTCTCCCCCATCTATCTATCTTCTATCTATTTTTGTATACAGTATCTTTCTATCTAACATCTATTTATCTGTCTCTCAAATTCTCTATCTCTCTCCTTCTCTAGCATCTGTCTGTCTTTTTTCTCTCTCTCTCTCTTTGTCCGTCCATATTTCTATCTATAACATCTCTCTTTTTCTCTCTCTCCCCCTCTCCCTCTATATATCGACCTCTCTGTCTCTCCCCCTCTCTATTTATCTATCTATCCATCCATCTCTCCCTCTTTCTCTCTCTTTCTATCTATCTATCCACCTCTCTCTCTCTCTATTTCTATCTATCTACCTGTCTTTCTTGTCTCTATCTATTTATCAGTCTTCTATATCTATCTTTCGGCAGCTTCTAAGTGTATCAATCCATCAAACTTCAATTTGTCTTTCCATTAATATAAGTATCTGTTTATTTTGATTTTGTCTGTCATTCTATTCATTTAGTTAATAATTTATTTTTTATCATAAACAACGCGACTGCAAAAGCATGTTCGGATTTCACTCCTGACTGCCGCTCTCTCTGTACATGAAGTGCCGAGGAAATCTGTACTGTGATCAGTAACTGTGCAAATTGCATGCGGTGGTGGACTCGCCTGTGTCGCACGCTGCATGCAACCAGCGACGTGTGTAGACTCTTCACTAGTCGCTTTTTGGCTACTTTTCCGGAAAATGCCTTCGCCAGGGTGTAAAACGGAAACGCGCATGCCGCTATTAACTCTCTCCTTCTTTTCAACTCTGCTTCTGCGTCGCCTTTCAGAAGGTATTTGAGGTATTCTGTGAAAAGGCATGGGTCCATCAACTCCGGTTTCAGCCACATCACTCTCGCTACATGAGGGTAGAATATCGCCACTTTCTGAGGATCCAGGTATTGAACAGCCTGGTGTACCTTCATTTGAGGATTGTCTTACACCATATCCTCTACCCAACTGCTGGGATTCTTGGCAAGGTCTTTGAGAACCTCGACGATCGTGAGGTATTCGATCACCATGAGCAGGTCCGCTTTCTCCACCTGTTTTTGAAACTCCTGACACCATTCACTGTCGGCTATTTTTACAGCTGTATTTTTAGACATGGTAATTAGGTTTTCCTTTTCTCCCTCGATTGCTGTAGTCCCTCGCTTCGTAGGATACGTTGCCGTGTTCAATGAAACAAGACCGTGTTCCCCTCGTTTTATACCTTTCCTTTTTCTTTTTTAAACCTTGTTTTTTATACTCCGTTCCATTTCCATCATGTCCCTGCTCGTCCTGACTTGTCGACCCACCCCTTTCGCAATAGTGTTGCAATCCTATGACGTCAGCCATGACGTCACTTCGTGACGTCAGGCTAGGGGCGTGGCTTCATGACGTCACTTCGTGACGTCAGGCTAGTGGGCGTGGCTTCATGACATCATGACCCTATAGACATCCCTATACTACTGCCCCCGAAATTCAGTCTTCGTCAATACGCTTAATATTTTTCCGATTTATTGCAAAAACTTTCAAAAGAAAACAAACAAATATATCTACTTGGAGATTATAACATTAATTTATTGAATATGACTTCATATAATACCATTAATTTAATGAATACAATAGCACAATATGGCTTTTATATCAAAATTAACTTGCCAACTCGTGTAACTAATACATCTCAATCTATTATTGACAATATATTAACAAATGAAAGTGATATTATCTCGGGTGTGCTTTATTCTCCAATAACTGATCACATGCCAATTTTTTTTTACAAGAAAGGAACTTTCAGGAATGATTCGGCTCAATATTACACTTCAAGGAAAATCAATGAATCAACGATCAATAGTTTTTCTGTTGAACTGTATAACGTTGACTGGAGTGAAGTACTAGCATGTATCGATCCTGAAAAATCTTATAATTTATTCATGAAAATTTTTATCAAACTTTATGATAAACATTTTCCTCTTCAACAACAAAAAAGGAAAAGAAGAAATGGAAAACCGTGGGTTACCAACAAAATTCTAAGATTAATTAGAAAAAAGAATAAATGTTTCAAAATATTTTGCCCAACTAAACTTGCCAGTAACGAGAGAAAATTTTAAAAAATCAGAAACTAAACTTATTAATATCATTCGTATATCTCGTCAAGAATATTACAAAAAAATATTATATATGAATCAGAGTAGTATAAAAAAAGACATGGAAAACTATTAATGAGTTATTAGGTAAGAAGAAAAATCTATTCCCCAAAGTGTTTAAATTTGATCAAAATATATATTCTCAACCAACTGAAATATCTGATGCATTCAATGAGTATTTTGTAAATAGTGGAAAAATATTAGTGATATGGTCCCACAATCTATTCATTCTTCTCATTTTTATTGTCGAACAAATGTGGTTGGTTCCTTCTTTTTATCACCTGTACATATAAATGAATTGATTAATATTTGTAAATGCCTTAAAAGTAGTACAAGTTGTGGAATTGACAACGTACATTGTTAAGTTAAGCGTGTCATTTATGCCATTGCCTTGCCTTTAACTCATGTATTTAATCTGTCTTTTGTAACTGGGAAAGTACCTTCAAAACTCAAAGAATCTAAAGTAATTCCCGTTTTTAAGAAAGATGACCCCGATAAATTTGTAAATTATAGACCAATATCCCTCTTACCATGTTTCTCTAAATTGCTTGAACGAATAGTATATAATCGATTACATAAGTTTTTAAACAGTAATGATATCTTAAGTGATTCTCAATACGGATTTCGACCCACTTTTTCCTGTGAGCATGTTCTTTTAAAAGTTAAACAAAAAATAATGGATTCATTTATTGCTGACGAACACATAATTGGAGTTTTCTTAGATCTATCTAAAGCTTTCGATTCTATGGACCACTCATTACTTTTATTTAAACTTAATCAATATGGAATTCGAGGGATCGCGTTAGACTGGTTTAGGGATTATCTTTTAAATAGGGTTCAACATACATTTGTCCACGGTGTCTTATCTTCTTCATTAAATGTTTCCGTTGGGGTACCGCAAGGATCAATTTTAGGCCCCTTGTTATTGCTTTTATATATAAACGACCTTTGTAAATCATCTAATTTGTTAACCTTTTATCAATTTGCTGATGACACAAGTATTTTTTATTCTTCTAAAGATTTAAATAATACCATCCACATCCTGAACAATGAACTCCAAAATGTTTCCGACTGGTTAAAAGCAAATAAGTTGTCCCTGAATATACATAAAACTAGATGCATCTATTTTCAAAAAAATAAATCTTTAACACGAACCCATACTGACAAATCTAATAATAATAATTCAATTGACAACGATCGTATTCACATTTATATCGACAATAAACGTATCGAATTAAGTAATTCCATTAACTTTTTAGGTGTCACATTGGATAATCTTTTGAGTTTTAAGTACCATATGATAAATGTATTACATAAGATAAGTAGGAATACTGGTTTAATTTATAAACTTAAGCATAGTTTGCTTCATAAAAATCTGATAACTCTATACCATTCCATAATTTTCCCTTATTTAAAATATTGCAATATTGTCTGGTCTACCAATGTAACCTCATATGAATTGGACTCAATATTCAAAATTCAAAAGAAATGTTTAAGAATAATTACTAATTCCCATTACCTAGCACCATCTGCACCTTTATTTAAGAAATTGTCTTTACTTAATATATATGATATCAATAAGCAAGAACTCGCAATATTTATGTATAAGTACAAGAAGAGGTTGTTACCCACTCCTTTTTCAGATCTTTTTCAATATAATAATCAAATTCATAACCATAATACCCGTTCTTCCAATAAATTTCATCTATGGTCTATCAAGTCTTGTCACGAAGCTAAATCATTAAGTTATGTAGGTCCCAAACAATGGAATGAGATTCCCCAAATAATATCTAATTCACAATTTATATCTTCCTTTAGAAAACAGTACAAAAAATTTCTAGTGAATGATTATTAATTTTCGCAGTTGATAACAATGCATTACTTGTACCCTATCTACCCGCCCCCCCCCCCTTGATTCGTGTCTTTTTGTATTCTTTTTTTTTCTCTCTGTCCCTTTTCCTACATTGTATTTACTACAATGATATGATATTCTGGTTTTTCTTTTTTATTAATATTTTTGTCTTTTTACTATGTTTTGGCGATCCAGCCTTACAGGTTTCTGATAACCTTCATGGAAAGCCACGCACTGTATTATATTATCTAATCACATTATTCATGTTATTTGATGTTTCTTTGTATTTTTATCCTATTTTGCGAAATAAAGATTGAATTGAATTGAATTGAAATTTACTTGGAATTTTATAATTTCATTGTTCGTGCACTCAGTAAAAAGAATAGTTTTCATGGGTTATGATTAATCCTACACAGTGAACTTTAACTATGTTTAATCCCCAAAATTTGTTTTTAAATACTCCATTAACGAGACTTTCATATTCCATTTTTACATAAAATTCCTGCCGTGGGAGGGGTCATCATAGGTAGATCAAGGGGGCGAAGCGGCGTCTGCCCCCTATTGGCGGTGCAAAATAGGAAGGTGAGGAGAAAAAAAAGAAGAAAGATAGGACGAGGAAGAAAATTAAATGATGGAAGGGGAGGGGAGTAATTTGAAAAAAAAAGAACAAAACTTTCAGGTCACAGTATAAAAATAAAAATTCGCTTGCACTTTGCATTAATACACAGACATCTATTTATTTCAAAACGTGCTTAAAATTTGTTCACTTTCTAGATCGAAATATATAAAATCAAATCATTTATTTAGAAAGATATCCATCTTTTTCATAATTTGTAGGTTTAAATCTTAGAAGAAAATAGCTCGCGCTTTGCGCTCGCATTGCATATTGAGATAAACTGCTTGTTCTTTATTTCAAAAGTGCTTGATAAATCCAGTTTACAAATCTAAATTAAAAAAAATTATTGTTTTCAACTACCATTTTGTTCATAGTTAAAAAAAGTGCTTAGAATGTCCACTTTTCAGGGGGGATATCTCAAATTTTCAGCTCGCTCTTCGCGCTCGCATAAATTAATTATTCAGTTCGAAAACAATTTTTTATGGTTACTAAAAATGCTTAGAATGCCCAGTTCTTAAGATAAAATATCAAAAGTTTTAGCCTCCAATTATCACCCGCACGACTGTTTAGAATCCCATCCTGTAAAACTGTTTAAAACGTCTAGTGTCCATTTAGGAATATCAAAATTTTAGCTCGCGCTTTGCGTTCGCATAATTTATTAAGGAAGATGCCCATCCTATTCATAATTAAGTGCACAAAAGTATCGTTTTAGGAAAACAAGTGGAATGCCTCTGGCCGTCTCACCTGCATCACGCGGTTCAATATAGCAGCAGTGCTGACTATGAATACTACTCTAACTCGCACAAGATGTTCAGTGATACATGGTTACTCTTATGTCCAAGTTTAATGAACTAGACCACTTTTTATGAACTAGACCAATAAACTTACAGAGATATGATGGTGGTTATTCAACGAAAAACCCCGACATGGCCAAAGTTCATTGTCCTTACATGACCTTTGACCTTGATCATGTGACCTGAAACTCGCACAGGATGTTCAGTGATACTTGATTACTCTTATGTACAAGTTTCATGAATCAGATCCATAAACATTCAAAGTTATGATGGTAATTCAACAGATACACCCAATTCGGCCAAAGTTCATTGACCTTTGACCTTGGTCATGTGACCTGAAATGAGCACAGGATGTTCAGTGATACTTGATTACTCTAATGTCCAAGTTCAATGAACTAGACCAATAAACTTTCAAAGTTATGATGGTAATTCAACAGATACCCCCGATTCGGCCAAAGTTCATTGACCCTAAATGACCTTTGACCTTAATCATGAGACCTGAAACTTGCACAAAATGTTCAGTGATGCTTGATTACTATTATGTCCAAGTTTCATTAATCAGATCCATAAACTTTCAAAGTTATGATGGGAATTCAACAGATATCCCCAATTCGGCCAAAGTTCATTGACCCTAAATGACCTTTGACCTTGGTCATGTGACGTGAACCTCATGCAGGATGTTCAGTGATACTTGATTAACCTTATGTCCAAGTTTCATGAACTAGGTCCATATATTTTCTAAGTTATGATGACATTTCAAAAACTTAACCTCAGGTTAAGATTTCGATGTTGATTCCTCCAACATGGTCTAAGTTCATTGACCCTAAATGACCTTTGACCTTGGTCATGTGACATGAAACTCTAATAGGATGTTCAGTAATACTTGATTAACCTTATGGCCAAGTTTTATGAACTAGGTCCATATACTTTCTAAGTTATGACATCATTTCAAAAACTTAACCTCAGGTTAAGATTTGATGTTGACGCCGCCGCCGCCGCCGCCGTCGCCGCCGCCGTCGGAAAAGCGGCGCCTATAGTCTCACTTTGCTTCGCAGGTGAGACAAAAATCATCTCGCGCTTCGCGCTCGGAATTATTATTTTTAACTGATTTCAATGTCAAATATATCTTTTATAACGTCTCCAAATGAGCAGAATTGAGAACATAATGTAAAACACCTTCTAAGAGGAATAAAAGAATAAACATTGCAATTACCACTTGATTAGAAATATATCCATCACGATCCAATACATTTCATTTCTGGCATGATATACCAACTGTTTTATTGGGCACCCCTTGGGTAAGCTTTCCCATCTTCAGTGCCACTGCCAGACCTACACAAGGGGGTGGGCTGCAAAAAGCAGGGCAACGAGGACAGCGAGGTGCCCAAATATCCTCGTGTATTGGTAATTTTATGACCGAATGTATAATTTCTGCACGTTTCACATCATGTAAAAAGGCTAAATAATTGAAAAAATGTTCGCTCGCTCGAAAATTGGTGCAGATCTATACCCTCGTAGCACATAATGTTTTAATAACATTCGAAAAGGTCTCACTTGTGTTTTCCAAATAATGCTTTGTAAGATTGTTCCTATAACATTAATACAACATTTTAATCCTCGCGTTTAATATTTTAATAATTTTCTGACCAAAATGTTATTATGCTGAAAGAAAATAATGTTTTTGAAACATCATTATAACTTTTCAAAACAAATGCAAAAAATGTTTAAATAACATTTTAAATAATATATTATTGCTAATGGTTATATAAAAATGTTTCCCTAACCATACATATAACCATATATTTTGACATTTCAAAAATGTTTTCGCAACCTTTACCTAACACTATTATAATATTCTTTGAATGTTTTTGTGCTAGCTGGGTAACTTTCAATAGCTATTTTGAATACATCGTACAAACATTACAAATCTACCATTCACCCTTGCTACGTGCAGTACGGGGAAAATTGCCTTAGATGTTTCTAAAAGAAAATTTTAGAGATTGCAAATAAAAAAGATCTGCACGAATTGTCACTGGTATTTTTTTATTATGAGACAAGTAGAGGAAGAAACCTACTGCAGATTTGTTTTTCTTGGCCAAGTATCAGTTAAAGACTATATTATTTTTAACCACCCTAATGTTTTAATGTATTGACTGTCTTACACATATACACTAATGTCACGAAAGTGAATTTTTTTCGTCACATTTTTATTACTAGAAAGGCAAATTCCCTCAATGTAGTTTTACCAAATCCGGGTTTAGAATTATTTAAATAGTCGTTCAGACATGCCCTCCATTATGACTGAAACAGACATCCCTATGATCTTCAAAATCCTTATTAAAAATAACTTAACGATTCCTTAACCTATCTTAAGCTATACATATTTTTACCTATATCTTGATATTTGAATGATTTCATATCCCCCGGTTCCCTGGATGCAAAATTATAAACACCGTAATGATATTTTTGCAATCTATTCTTTTATTTTATTTTTTAAAGATATAAGCCTCATTCATGAAATGTATTTACTCATCTTAGTTTGTTTCACGTATATATTGTTAACAATGATAAAAACCAAGCTTATATTTTGTTAAGATTATTCACCTTTTTTAAACGCTGTCCGTATACACGTTATACTGTATGTAAAATTTATTTTTGGCAGTTTTTATACCCATGTACTTACACTTCATATCTTTAATTTTTGCAAGAATTTTGACAAGCATTTGGCATAGCGTGATGAGTTCCTGTTTTGGCCGTATATGCTTTCTAGTTTTTGTTTACTTTGTCATATTGTAAATGATTTGCGACCTTGTTTTCTATTTTGTTTTTATAAACTGTGTTGGCTAGGTTTTGACATAATGTCGGAAAAATAACTGTAAAAGAAAGTGATTTTTTTAAAAAGTCGTTCATTGTCATTTGTTATTGTATGTAGTTCTCAACCTTTATGCATGATCATATTTTAACAGATTATTTTGTTGCAGTTTGAGGTTAGTTCAGAGTGAGCTGAATGGCTCCAAGGCAGGTCGCGTCGTCATCAGCAAGTCTGTAACAACTAATTTTTAAGAGGAGAGGTTTTTTCCACACTGCACGTAATTGAAGGGAAAAAATACTAAAAGAAAATGGAGTGAAGGTGACAGGAAACACCTTTCTAAACAAGATTGTAAAACGTTATTAGTTTTCAATTCCATTAGAGGGGCTAGGAAAAAGTTAGAAGAATAAACAGTGAAAACAGACAAAATAGCATTAGAGCGAGAAGAAAGAGATAGAAGAAGGGAGAGGGTGTAAAGGGAATAGGAACAAAAGTTACTACGAATGCAGAGAGAGAGAGAAACAGAAATTTTAAAACAGGAGAGGGGGACGGGGGAGAATGTGGTTTTCAAGGAAAGAAAGGGAGAAATAATCGAGATAAAAGCGCTGATGGGAAATTTAATTTGAGCAAAACTATTTCTTTCTGCTGAGCAATTCAATTAGGAATATTAAAAATATATAGAATAATATTGACCATACAGCTTTGGACATGAAGCGTTGTTATTTTTACAAAAAAAGAACAATAATTTTTTCGGTGGAAGGCATTTTCGGCGGAGCTATTATCAGAGGAACGTTTGTCCCTACATACGGAACAATTGTCGCCAGAGCAAATGTCGCCGGAGCATGTGTCGTTCGGGTAGCATTTGTCGCCGGAGCATTAATCGCTAAATGTGGAGCAATTGTCGGCGGAGCAAATGTCGACGGAGCAAATGTCGGCGGAGTAACTGTCGGTGGAGCAATTGTCGGCGGAGCAACTGTCGGTGGAGCAAATGTAGCATTTTGGGGAGCATTTGTCACCAGAGCAATCGTCGCCTGAGCACGTGTCATGGATTCATTTTCCTTTCCTCTTCTACCTCCTCCCCCCTTTTTTTGGGGGGGGAGGGTGGGTCCAATGCTCACACCCACACCCCCATGAAATAATGATCAATGATGAATATGATAATAATGATAGTAATAATAATGATAATAGTAATAATAATAATAATGATAATAGTACTAATAATGATAATAATATCAATAACAATATTAATATTAATGATAATAATAATAATGATAATAATAATGATATTAATAATAATAATAACATAAAATAATGATAATAATGTGATTGTATAGGTCAGCCACTATAATATACTCGATTGTCATGATCTACTGCTTTGATACCAATGAGTAGTATACTTAAATGCCTCTCTACTAGCTATTGTTCCCGGGTATTGTTTTAGGGGGGAGAATAGAGAATTCGATATTCTCATGTGATCGGTTTCCTATTGACGAAATATTAAAATGCCAACAGGTCAGCCATTGGAACTAACAAAAAAAAGTTAGAAATACAAATTTGTAATGTGTATAGTAAGAACATAACCATGATAACGGTAGCGTTATGTTCGTACTATACAGTGCGTATAAAAAAGACGGGACAGATTTGAAAAGTCTATAAAAAAATTGTTTCAAATTATGATATCTATACTTTGATGTTAATAGATGCTCTGAAATCTTATCTTTGAAATGCAATTTAAGAAAATAAATTTTGTTCATGCAGGAGCGAACACGGGACGTTTTTGTTGCGGGGTTCAAAAAGAGGCTTGCGCCAGAATGGCAGAAATTTATGATCAGACTTCTTGCTAATCAGCAGACTTCCTCTTAAACTTTTCATTAGCTGTGCCATAATTGTCGAATTATGCTGTCAAATTTTACTTAAAGAAATATTTATATACTTGAATTATTATGGGGTTTTTTTCATTTAAACTTCTTTTACTTTTGAATTTTCCTTCATAAGTAAGAAAAGAAGACTTTGTCAACTAAAGCAAGAAGATTTGCATTATTAATTGGGAAAAAATTGTAATTATTCAAATCCTTTTATTATGTGAAACAAATTATGTTATGGTATCTTTAAAAGACATGAATCCATTTTTCAAGGGGTTATAGATTTCTTGACCAAGTTTAATTATATGCTTCACAGGACAAACAGAAAGGGATTCATGTCTTTCAATGGCAAAGCTGCATGTATTGAGTCAATTTTGTAGGAGCTATAGATATGGCAGATCGGGTAAATTTTGTGATAGATTCTGTCATAATATTCAGAAAACAATATTATATTTTACTTTCTATCTTTCCTTTTATTTTCTTTACACTTTTTTTTGTGGTCATTTTTTTTTAAATGGGGGCACCTCCGAGCAGGGTGACCAGATTTCACAAAATGAAATACGGGACAATCGACAAAAAAGAAGGCTACACAGTGTTACACCCAGTGGCGTACCGTGAGTCACGGCATTGGGGGGGGCACCAGCAAAAATTTTGATTCACCTTCGCGCGCTCAGTTGCTAGGTATACTGACCTATAGAGACATTTTAAGGACAGTGTCATTAAACGAATGTGTATGCTACTGATCACATAATGCGAGCGCGAAGCGCGAGCTGAAATTTTTGTATATATTGACACTTTAAGGACTATACTGTAGGAATCTATTAAGAGTATACATATCTCACCATAGTAATCTAATGCGAGTACCAAGCGCTTGCTGATTTTTTTAGAATTATATGCATCCAAACACATAAAGCACCTGTAGTCATTGTAATCATGATTAACATGCACTTCTCACTAATCAAATATTGCGAGCGCGAAGCGCGAGTTAAAAATTAGGAAATTCACACCTGAAGAGGGGCATTCTAAGGCTTGTTTGTAGGAATTCACGTAGTCCATGCGTATTTCACTAACCAAATGATGCGAGCGCAAGCTGAAATTTTTTATATTCAGATCAGAAAAAGGGACATTTTAGGGACTGGTTTTAGGAATTCATGAAGAGCGGACATATCTCACTAATCCACGTAAGCGCGGACGTGAAATGTTTGATATTAAGACCTTAAAATGATATGTCACTGCATAAAACAATAATAATTCGAAGTGCGAGGAAATATATTTGGTGTATATTGACTTGAAAACGGGAGGTTTTAGTACAACAGGAACAGACAATGCGAGCATCAGGAACAATGAAGACATAGGCCCTGAGCAAATTATGTTTCATAAAGTTATATCTTTTTTTATTTTCATGTAATATAACATAATTATAATATAACATAATATAATTAACAATAATTTTTCCTTCCCATTACGTTTCTCTCACTTTCTCCCTCTTTTCCCCCGTTTTTTGGGGCCAGCCGATTGGGGGGCAAGTGCCCCCATGCCCCCCGTAGTTACGCCACTGGTTACACCTGTGAAAAATTATAAAGCATTGGAAGGGTGGGTAAACGAAAGAATGAAGGAGAGAAAGAAAAGACAAAAGAAAAGAGATGAATTGAGAAGAAAGAAAGAAAAAATTAAGGGGAAAATGAAGGAAAAACGAAAAAAGAATAAAAGAAAGTTAGAATAAAAGAAAGAATAAAAGAGCGAAAAATGTTACCGTCATTCTTTGAATTGAATTCAGAAAGAAAGAAAAAGAATGGGATGGAAGAAGGATACAATGTGTGAAAGACAACATAAAGGAGAGAAGGAAAAAAAGTAAGAAAAATGAGGAGGAAAGAAAGAATGAAGGAAAGAAAAATGTTTCCTTCATTCTTTGAAAGAAAGAAGCAAACAGAGAAAGAAGGGAGGAGGGAAGGAAGGAATGAATTAAGAGAGGGAGAGAGATAAAGAATAAGGGAAAGAATTAGAAGGAAAAGTCAAATGAAGAATGAAAGAAAGGAGAGGGAGAAAGAATTTATGTGAGGGAATGAAAACATAATGAAAGAAGAGAAAGAATTTAAAGAAAAAGGAGAGGAAGGGAGGGGGAAAAAGTTTTAAGAAAGAAAGAATATAAAAAGGGAAATTTGATAAAGAAGACGGGTAAGAAAAAGGGGGAAAGAAAGAAAAATGAACAGAGAGAGAAAGGATCAGGAAAGACAAATAGGAAATAAAGATAGATGGAACAAAAAACGTGCAAGCAGGAAGGATAGAAGGATGAAGAAAGAAGGATAGAAAAGAAAGAAAGAGGAAAAAAAGTTCAAACTTCAAGCAAAAAAATCAATCATCTAACAAAAATCATAATGATATTTGGTGTTTTCAAATATAATTTTAGAATTAAAAATAATTTTTTAGAAATGAATAAAATTTCAAAGTGATTTTTTTTTACTTAAAAATTAGATGAAACATCGCGGCATCATACACAACAAGACTCAAAACGAAAGCTGAAACAACTAGATCTAGTTATGAAAACTCAATAACTTAATTGTTCCTCCGAGATTACATCTCCAAATCAGTAATCTGAGAACCCATAATATAGTCATACAAATTTCCCGCCGATTTTGTGATTATTTTGGCATGTTTGGTGGAGAGAATCTGCTCAGATCCTACATGCCTAGCTAGTAGCCTGCCACACAATGGCAGGAGGCCAGTTAGTTTACGATGTATTGGGTTAGCAAGAAAATCACCGTAGAACTTGCAAATCGATTTTATTGTTGTCTCTGCTTCGTCATCTACCTCTGTTGGTTATTTTGATGAAAATTCGTCACTTTTAAATACATTTTGTTCAATATTCTGAAATACGGGACAAATAGGCGTCCCGGGAAGGGTTTGTCGGGACGCCGGGACAAAGAAGCAAAATACGGGACAATCCCGGGAAATACGGGACGTCTGGTCACCCTGCCTCCGAGCCCCCGCCCATCAGTATCATGTATGCCACTGTCCAACCTGTGTAGCAAACAAAGGATTTTTTTTTAATACACGCTCTCCCATACTTCTGTTGAAAAAACTAATGTTTTTGCTTGAAGAAGGAATATTCAAAGCTAAAAGATAACATATATTAAAAAAAGAAACAACAGAACAATTCAAGCAAATAAATAGATCTGAAAATGGATTCTGACTGCATGATTTGAAAATTATGGCAAAGATAATGAAAAGGTTAAGAGGAAGTCTGCTGATTAGCAAGAAGTCTGATCATCATATTAATCATTTTATGCCATTTTGGCGCAAGCCTCCTTTTAACCCTAGAAAAAACATTCCTTGTTCGCTCAAGCATGGACGAAACTACAAATTTTTAATGGCATTTGAAAGATAAGACTTCAGAGCACCTATTAACACAAAACTATAGACATCATAATTTGAAACAAAAATTTCATAGACTTTTCAAATCTGTCCCGTTTTTTATGCGCACTGTACGCACTGTAGTCTGACTATGTCATTACAAATAATTAATCGATACCATGCCATATTTACAAGTATAGGACTACATGTATGTATTCTGAACTGGACTGTACACAATACTCACCATACCCGTCTTCCTTCAAAGCTTCCTTGGCTGTCTTATCTGGAAATTTCAGAGGCTCGCAGCGATATGTGTTTGGTATCACAAATATACCCCTGGGCTTCATATCTGGTTCTCTTATAGTCTGAAGTTGTCGAAAACAGAAAACGGTAAATTCGAAGAAAAATAGAGACCAGGAAGGTGTATCAGTGTATTAATACTATTATGCACAGTGAAGTCGATCATGTGACGTCATTATTCTCGACTGTTTTCGATCGCGTGATTGTCTGCCTGGGGGGGCTGGGGGGCTGAGAAGGGTCTCTATTAATTTCATTTCTTGGATTTCCACGACATCTGTAAGACTTTTTAGTGACATATTTGAGTATAAAAAGACAAGACCTTTCCATTCATATATAATTTGTCTATAATCATCACTTTCGTGAATTTTCTTTGTGTGTATCCTTTAACACTTATGCGGACAGATGAAATACATTTGATCTGGTGGAGGTATGTGTGTGTAAGGGTGTGTGGGCAGGGGGTGTGCGTGAATCGGGTTTGAGTGTGATGGGGGTGGGATGTGAGTGTGCGGGAAGGTCCGAAATCTTTTCTCATAAATCCTATATTTTGATAAACTTACAGGTTTCTTTACAGAGTTTTTTTTTGTGATAAATGGTGAATAATTCGATTTTAGGCTGCACTTTGTTTTTCTTCAATTAACATATGTATTATGTATATATAAAAATGTAAGAGAAAAGAATGTACATCAGACACTTACAACAAAGTGAATTTATTTATGACATTATTTAAATTCATTTTTGTTAAGAGTTGTCAAATGTAACCATAATATTTGTAAGTTCAAATCAAACTTTGTAATGAATGTTATATTTTACTATGTTCAATTTTGTTTTATGAGAGAAGAGAATAAAAGATTACTAAAAAAAAAAAAATCATCATCATCATTACCATCATCACCATCATCATCAACATCATCACCATCATCATCACCATCAACATCATCATCATCATCACCATCATCACCATCATCATCATCATCACCATTAAGGGGAATCAAGCCTTGGCCATAAAATGGTGTGTTGGGAAGGAGAAAAATAAATTAAACAGAATGGTGAAAGTTTGAAAGAAATCGGACAAGCAATAAGAAAGTTATTGCTGTTTTAACCTTGAGATCACTAATACTATGTAGATTTCAAATTGGCAACTTGGTAAGTAAATTATGACAAGGGACAAGGACAAATTTCCCATAGGCCATGTACTTTATTATCACGGATTTTTGGTTTTCTCTTTAGTACCTATTCCCCTGGGGCAGTAATCTAAATATAACCCAGATAGTATATTGTTTTATGTCCTCATGAAAGAAAAATATAATTTGAAATAAAACTTTTGGGAAAAAAGACAATTTAGCCCTAATATGTATTGGAGTACATGGAAGAGTAGTCCTTGCCTTACATCACTATGACATCCCATATGTGGCCAATTTGAAGTCTCCATGGGTATAGTGATTACCAATATTTACAACTTTTAAAAATTCTTAACTTTCTTGTTGCTTGTCCAATATTGTTCAAACTTTAAGTTATCAACTTGTCTGATTTTTCTTTTCCTTATAAATACAAGTTTTTATTTGGGTTGGATTCCCCTTTAACAATCAAAATCATTACCATCGTCATGATCATCACCATTACCTTCATCATTAACATCATATTCATCATCACCTTTAGAATTTTCTTCTGAAAAGATGTACATTTCATACACATAATTTTATTTACAATTAACTTACAAAATATCAACATTTTATACAGGGTATTCAGTTTGTAAAATTGATTGAAACATTATTTATCATTAATCAAAGATATCTAAATAATGGGACAAAAATTGTAATCAAAATCAAGTTTCTTCAAATAGTTCTTCAAATTGCAGTCTTTGTAAAATATAAAATAAAATGATTGCTCAGTGGTAGTCTACATGTACATCTAATCATGTGACAGCCAACCTTAAACCATTAAGTCAACAATTTTTTTTTAGATTTAGCTATGATAAATAGAGCTGATCTTAAGCTTTTCATATACACTGTATAACTTATCAAAACTACCGTAATCAAATGATAACCAAAAATATTCCCTCCCTTGCCTTGCTGAGATATTTCAAAATAGCCAGGGCTCTATAGGGTTAAGCATTTTTCTTTTAATTCAGATCAAATGACAATCATGATTTTTTAACTCAACCCACCCCACCTTCAAGTAATAAGCAGTTGTCACCTCTCAGTCCCTAAAGTAAACATATTTTCCTTCAGCAAGAAAAATTGATCCACATTGTGCCGCACTCAACCCAGGAGAGGTGAACTGGTAGGATTTATTACTTGAATGCTTTAGCATCAATATGGGGGCTCAGATACATCCAGGGTAATAATGTGATACCAAGTATCAAGCACAGTAGAGCGTATGCATAAAGCAATTGTGCTGTATAAATGGACCTTTCTTGTCTTACAAAGCTTTTGGAATCAAGTTTATGAAAAGGGACACGACTCATTTTGTAAAAAAAAAGGGAATTTTTTTAGGCATATGAATACAAACTTTATCATGTCTCTAAGCACTATACAATAAATGTAGCATAATTACCCTATGTTTAGTAGCAGAACTGCTGTTACACACTGCGGGGGGCCATTTCATAAAGTTGTTCGTAAGTTAAGAGCAGCTTTAAGACCGACTGTGAACCTTTCTTACGCGCAAAACCATCGCCAATGAACATACCATTTACCACAAGAAAGGATCGTTCTTAAAGTCGCTCTTACGAACAGCTTTAAGAAACACCCACCGGGTGTCAAGGAATGAATTCCTCCAAGGTTCCTTTTATCTGACCAGAGTTTAGTGCAGCACAATATGGATACAGGTAAATTTCTTGCCAAAGGAAATCAATGCTTGGAGTAAGATTTGAACGAACAACCCTCTCTTTAGGAGATGAGAGTCCAAACCTCTACACAGGACACCTCCTAATAATATCAATAAATTGCAACGACATTTCACATACCAAGCCGTTTAAATCTGATTTACTAATAAGAGCTTGATTAAAATCAAATTCTGAAAAAACATTTCATCTTAAAATCAATAAAATGAAGGAAAATTAAAAACAATATTATTGGGGGCGCTGTTCTGACCATGACATGTTTATGATTTAAAGCCATGTCTGTCTTGACGCCATCGCACACCTTATGACTGGTTCAAAATTCGATTTTGGAACAAATCGCATTTTGCTCATTTTCTGAAAATGTGAATGATATTGTATCTATTTGAGGTTCAAATTAACTGAAAGAATACTAATATGATAATTTTGGATGATTGCAAGCCTTTATTTTTGGAGTAAAGGCAAACTTAGATTCAAATCTTAGTCAATCGTATGATTGCTATGTCATCATTATGACTACATATTAAATTTGCCTTTATTTAACAAGGATGACAGGATAGTCACAGATTTGAACATATTTATTCGTACAGTGATTTAGAACTTTACATACTAGGATATTAAATGTCTCGACGTTATCATTAAATTATGATTATAATCCTACATCTGGTTGCAGAGCAATTGTAAGGTGTGTGGTGGCCTTGAAAATCCAGACAAGGATGTCAAGTCAAGTCTGGGAGAGGTCGGTGATGAAACAAGAGCCCAGGCGTAGATGTGGATTTTAGACCATGCTCTGACTATGACTACTATACACCTAAGTGATAAGCAGGACTAGGAACCAGAGTATAGAGTCTGGGCTCTGATGCAATTCATGACAGGTCTACAGTTTAAAAACAAGATCTGGTTTAGAATCCAGACAAGTGGCGTAGATTCAGGAGGAAAATCTTGACTTGGATCCAAGGTCAGACCTGGGTGTAAGATCATGGTCTGACAAGGACTCAAAGCATACTGCAGAGTGATGAGCTGGACTAGGAACTGAAGTATAAAGTCTGGGCTATGAGGCCAACATGACAGGTTCATGGTTTAAATTAAGGTCTTCTTTAGAATCCTATTAGTGGATTAGACTCTAGATGACAAGCTGGACAAGGATCCAAGTTTAGATCTAGATAGATCAAGGTCTGAATAGGCATACAGCAGAGAGATGAGCTGGACTAGGAATCAGAGTATAAAGGCTGGACTATGATGCCATCATGACAGGTCCATGGTTTGAATTAAGGTCTTGCTTAAAATCCTATTAGTGGATAGACTCTAAATGACAACCTGGACAAGGATCCAAGTTTAGCTCTGGATAGATCAAGGTCTGAACAGGACTACCACAGAGAGATGAGCAGGACTAGGAACTGAAGTATAAAGTCTGGACTATGAGGCCATCATGACAGGTCCATGGTTTAAATTAAGGTCCTGCTTAAAATCCTATTAGTGGATAGACTCTAAATGACAACCTGGACAAGGATCCAATTTTAGCTCTGGATAGATCAAGGTCTGAACAGGACTACCACAGAGAGATGAGCAGGACTAGGAACTGAAGTATAAAGTCTGGACTATGAGGCCATCATGACAGGTCCATGGTTTAAATTAAGGTCCTGCTTAGAATCCGATTAGTGGATTTTCCTCTAGATGACAAGCTGGACAAGGATCCAAGTTTAAATCTGGATAGATAAAGGTCTGAACAGGACTACCGCAGAGAGATAAGTAGGACTAGGAATTGGAGTATAGAGTCTGGACTATGAGGCCATCATGACAGGCCTAGCCTTCTCTGCTGCCTTGGCCCCAGTGCTGGCATAACCTGTTCCTCCCTGGTAAAAATAAGAAAAAAAAAAAAAAAATATGGTTAAAATGGGACTACACACAAAATATGGCATTCATATCACATCTTATAAAGATACTTCCATGTAAAAGGGCATTGCCATATCTTAAGTCTCTTAGCACCATCTGCATAAGACTAGCAGCCATTCGAATCTTCCCTGGTGTGAAACTTGAGTGGCAAAATTTTGCCCCCAATTATGAGGCGATTGCATAGGCATAAACACATACGAGTCATACACGCAGAAAGAAATAGAGAGGCAGAAACTAAATGGGCACGATAAACTGGTGGATGTTCGAACAGGATCATCAGTCAAATTTCCCCCTCAAGAGAGTAAGAATACATAACCATTATAGGCAGGTATAAAAAAAGACTGTACATGTAATATCAAAAGTTTCAGTGATTGATCTAACTTCATTGGATGATTCAGGATTACGGTATGTTTCGAGCACATTCTTCAGGCTATCTATCTTTCTATGAGGAAATGGCACCCTTTTTTATTTCAAAAGAATCATATCATGTCAATTTGAGATATCCATGTACAATTTGATAAAAATCTACTGTTAAAAAGGCCTAATGAGCACATTAAAGATTTGATTTTTGGAACTACAAAGAAATGACTTGATTGCTTTATTACAAGATGCTTTAGCATTGTCACTCTACAGGAGGGTGTTTCAAAAAGCTGTTTCAAAAGTTGAGAGCGGCTTTATGACTGGTGATCCTTTCTTAGGCGATAAATCAACATCAATGGAAATGTTGTGTATATCATTTACCACAAGAAAGGATCACCAGTCGTTTGTAAATTGCTTGGAACTTATATGAACAGCTTTGTGAATCATCCCGTCTTATACAGAGTTATGATTGATCTGATCAACCTAAACTATATGGAAATCCAGCAATGTCATAATTTTTTCTCCAGGAAATTTTAACAATGTCCTTTGTCAGGAAAGAAAAGTATCCTGAATTTTAAACAAAGCGATAAATGTATGGGTTTACATTATATCTAGAAAATATGTTGCTGGCTTTCCATAGTTGTGATTTATTGGATCAATTGTAACTCTATGTAAGACGGGGCCCAGATCAGTGAGCTACAATAAGAATTACCCTTTTGAATTCAATGATGTCTGTTTCTTCAAGCTTGTCTTCGGTAAAAGGATCAATCATGTCTTTCTTGATGAGCTTCTTGATGCATTCCATTGTGACTACCTTACCACTGTAAATTAAAACATAGTGAGGAGAAACAAGATCACTTTTGTAAATAATCAAGAGATTTCCTCATTACCACCAAGAAAATGAAAAACAAAGAGAGGAGAATGACATACTTTTGTAATTTGTAAACAAGAGATGATGTGATGATCATTATGGCAATCATACAACAACCAGATCAAAACAATGAGAAAATATACCCAAAAAGCAGAATAAGGAAGAACTAGCACATCAATGATGTGGAGCTCATCCGGTATCTCGCAACACAATTTTAATTTCAGCCCAGTTGACACTGTAGTGAATTATATTGGTGACATAAATTAAGGATATAGAATTGAAATTGATGAAGACATGACATAGAAGCATTTTTTGTGATCTATGAATAAATTTCATATGAATTGAGTATTAATTATTATCTAGTCAAAGTTTCTTAACTCTGTGTAGAACCTTGGTGAACCTAATGTAGCTCTCAGATGGAACAAAATAACCAAAATCAATCAACAAATAAGTAAGCAATTTTTGTGAGTTTTGAAAATATATGAATAGCAGATTCAATGAGTTTCAAAATTCTATGTTTAAATTTTGTATCTCCACCTCGAGCTATCATATAAAGCAAACAAAACTGAAATTGATCAACAAATGAAGAAGAAAAAACATTTTTTGTGATTATGAATAAATTTTGCATGAATTAGAATAAACAATTTTCCAGACAAAATTTCACAATTTTGTGTACAAGTTTGGAGAACCTCATGCAGCTCTACCAGATGGAAGAAAAAAAATCAAAATCTGTCAACAAATAAAAAAAAAGATGAATTTTCTGTGATTCATGAATACATTTCGCATAAATGAGCATTAATAATTTTCTACTGAAAATTTTCAAAATTCTGTGTAGAAGTTTGTTGGGCCTCATGAAGTTCTACCGGATAGAAGAAAAAAAATCAAAATCGGTCAACAAATAAAAAAGAAGAAGCATTTTATGTGAATTTTAAAAAATATGCATAAATTAATTTCGCATAAAAATTATGTGTAGAAGATTGGTGAACCTCATGAAGCTCTACCAGATGGAAACAAAAAATTCAAAATCGGTCAACAAATAAAGAAGAAGCATTTTATGTGAATTTAAAAAATATGCATAAATTAGCATAACAAGTGGAATGCCTCTGGCCGTCTCACCTGCATCACGCGGTTTATGTAGCAGCAGCGCTGACTTTGAATACTACTCTAACTCGCACAAGATGTTCAGTGATACATGGTTACTCTTATGTCCACTTTTTATGAACTAGACCAATAAACTTACAGAGATATGATGGTTATTCAACAAAAAACCCCAACATGGCCAAAGTTCATTGACCTTACATGACCTTTGACCTTGATCATGTGACCTGAAACTCAAACAGGATGTTCAGTGATACTTGATTACTCTTATGTACAAGTTTCATGAATCAGATCCATAAACTTTCAAAGTTATGATGGTAATTCAACAGATACACCCAATTCGGCCAAAGTTCATTGACCTTTGACCTTGGTCATGTGACCTGAAACGTGCACAGGATGTTCAGTGATACTTGATTACTCTAATGTCCAAGTGTAATGAACTAGACCAATAAACTTTCAAAGTTATGATGGTAATTCAACAGATACCCCCGATTCGGCCAAAGTTCATTGACCCTAAATGACCTTTGACCTTAATCAAGAGACCTGAAACTTGCACAACTCACCTGCATCACGCGGTTAAATGTAGCAGCAGTGCTGACTTTGAATACTACTCTAACTCGCACAAGATGTTCAGTGATACATGGTTACTCTGATGTCCACTTTTTATGAACTAGACCAATAAACTTACAGAGATATGATGGTTATTCAAAAAAAAACCCAACATGGCCAAAGTTCATTGACCTTACATGACCTTTGACCTTGATCATGTGACCTGAAACTCGAACAGGATGTTCAGTGATGCTTGATTACTATTATGTCCAAGTTTCATGAATCAGATCCATAAACTTTCAAAGTTATGATGGGAATTCAACAGATATCCCCAATTCGGCCAAAGTTCATTGACCCTAAATGACCTTTGACCTTGGTCATGTGACGTGAAACTCATGCAGGATGTTCAGTGATACTTGATTAACCTTATGTCCAAGTTTCATGAACTAGGTCCATATATTTTCTAAGTTATGATGACATTTCAAAAACTTAACCTCAGGTTAAGATTTCGATGTTGATTCCTCCAACATGGTCTAAGTTCATTGACCCTAAATGACCTTTGACCTTGGTCATGTGACATGAAACTCTAATAGGATGTTCAGTAATACTTGATTAACTTTATGGCCAAGTTTCATGAACTAGGTCCATATACTTTCTAAGTTATGATGTCATTTCAAAAACTTAACCTCAGGTTAAGATTTGATGTTGATGCCGCCGCCGCCGCCGTCGGAAAAGCGGCGCCTATAGTCTCACTTTGCTTCGCAGGTGAGACAAAAATTGTTCTGGTCAAAATTTCAAAATTCTGTGTAGAAGATTGGTGAACCTCATGAAGCTCTACCAGATGGAAGCAAAAAATTCAAAATCGGTCAACAAATAAAGAAGAAGCCTTTTATGTGAATTTTTAAAAAATGCATAAATTTCGCATAAATTAGCATAAAAATTGTTCTGGTCAAAATTTCAAAATTCTGTGTAGAAGATTGGTGAACCTTATGAAGCTCTACCAGATGGAAGCAAAAAAATCAAAATCGGTCAACAAATAAAGAATAGCATTTTTTGTAAATTTTGAAAAATGCGCATAAATTAGCATATTTAATGCATTTCAAAATTCTGTGTAGAAGTTTTGAATGCCCCACCTAGTGCTATCATATAAAGCAAACAGAATTGAAATCGGACTTGAAATGGTGAAGTAGTAGCATTTTGAAATTGTGGACGGACGACAGACGACGGACGCCACGTCACGGCATAAGCTCATCTTGCCCTTCGGGCCGGATGAGCTAAAAAGAGAGGAAAAAGATGAGAAATCGCAAGAGGAAGAAGAAGAGGAGAATATCGAAGAAGAGAAGAAAATAAAAGAACAAAAACAAATTTCTTGATACATTACATTGTGATTACCTTAACACTGGAATGAAAAAACAAAAAGAGAGGAGAAAAAGATCATACACTATTGTTAACGAGAGATGTACTGAAAACAGCAATCATACAGCAAGTTGATTTAAAAGAAGAAAAAAAATGATCAAAAAGAAGAATAAGGAAGAGAGGAAGACAAAGAAGAAGAGAAATGGCAAGAGGAGGAAAAAGAACAATAAAAAAGGAGGAAGAATAGTAGAAGATTGAGGAAGAGAAAGAGGAAGGAGAAGAACAAGTTTCTTGATACATTCCATTGTGACTACCTTACCACTGAGATAATAAAACAAAGAGAGGAGAAATAAGATAATTCACTTTTGTAAATAAACAAGAGATGTACTGAAAACAGCAATTGATATAAAAGAAGAAATGAAAATTAATCAAAAAGAAGAATAAGGAAGAGAGAAAGACAAAGAAGAAAAGAAATGGCAAGAGGAGGGAAAAGAACAATAACAAAAGGAGATTGATGAAGCAAAAGAGGAAGAAGAAGAAAAAGAACAAATTTCTTGATACATTCCATTGTGACTACCTTACCACTGAGATAATAAAAACAAAGGGAGGAGAAAAATTCTACTTTTGCAAATATACAAGAAATTATGTTCTAATTATAGCAATTATTCATCAGACAGATGTGAAGATGCAACAAATTCAGAAATAAATAATTAGGGGAGTGGGGAAAGAAGATGAATAAAAAAAATTGGAAAAGGAGATAAGAGAGGAAAGAAGTATAAGGAGAAGATCAGAACAAGATAAAAAAGAAAAATCAGTAAACATATGAGAAAATGAAAGAGGAGGGGATGAAAGATGTACCTTGGTTTAAGAACAGCACACGGCGTTGAGTTTGAGAGAACATCATGGGTGACTGCACACTTAAATCTCTCTCTCTTAGCAACGAGTGGTGTCTTGTCCTTCTCGTCTACTAGTGTGAAGTTGACAGGAATGAGTGATTTCAGAGAAAGAGGATTCTTGCTCATCGGACAGTAGATTGTCTTGTCCTGCAAAAAGAATGTTACAGAAATATATATCTATTTCATTATTTAAGATTGATCAACAGAACAAGCTGAAGGGGTAAATTTACAAACAATCTGTAAACAATTTACAAACAATTTGTTGAGGACGGTGTAGATTTCCGAGCTGGACTGCTATGAAGATACCTAACTAACGAGAAGGATGAAGGACTTAAACTGGAGGCACGATTGCTGGGATCATCAGCATTCTTCCAGAATCTCGGGCAAAGGTAAAGTAATATACATCATAACTTAATTTTGTGTCTAAGATGAATGAGAGAAGGAAGAAAGAAAAAAAGGAAGTATAAATATAATAATAATAGTCAGTTCTTGTATAGTGCATAACACATTATGAATAACGTCTCTATGGGCTTCCAAAGGACTTGGATATTATTACCCTGGCTGTAGCTCAAGCAGCTTTCACGTGCTTGGCATTATAAAGCATTATAAAAAATAAAGCACAATAATGAATAATATAACTACAGCAAAAACCATACAAGGATTAAGTGCTATTTTAAGTTTTGATCCATCAATCCAAGACATGATCATATCTAAATACTAAATCTAACATCAAAACAAATACTGGGAAGCATTACATGAAAAATTTTTGTCAGTGATTTTCACTCAATTACTTGCTTTCAGCCAATCAGATGCAAGGATTTACAATAGCTTATAACAATAGTCCTTATAAATAAATGAATATCTGGGTCCTGTCTTACATTGATCATGTCACAACTGGGCGTTACGGCACATGTGCCTGTAATCCAAGCTACGTGGGGAAGTTACAAATTGATGCAGAGGTTCGAGGTTCGACCCCTGGTCACGTCTTTCGGATGGTGACGTTGAAGGTCGGTCCCAGTCGTAAATAATCATATCTGATTGATACACGTCTGACAAAACTCAAATACACACACACCTGTCTTACAAAGAGTTACGATTGATCCAATCAAACGTAACTCTATGGAAATCCATCAATGGTATAATTTTTTCTACAGGATAGTTGCACAATGTCCTTTGTAAACAAAGAGAAGCACAGTGAATTTGCAAGAAAAAAAACAGTAAATGCATGAATATGCATCACAGTTAGAAAATATTTTGAACATGAATAATAGATGTTGACGTTGCTGGCTTTCCATAGTTGTGATTGATCGGATCAATTGCAACTCTTGTAAGACAGGGCCCTGTTTCATTAAATCCTTCCTGGGTCTCATGTAATATATACTTTGATGTTAGAGCACCAAAAGAACACAGAATTTGCATTATAGAAAAACATGAAACTGAGCCACGTTACATAAAGCTTAGCAATTGATTGTGGGGTTGATTTCTACAATGCAATCAATGGTAAAAATCTGCCCGACAATCAATCACAAAGTTTAATGGAACAGGGTCTTCGTGATTTTTTTACTCACAGGTTTTTTGACGAGGGTTGGTTTTGCATCCGGAGTGTGTTCAGGGATCCAGAAGCTCGGCAATTCTTTATTTCTGCCATCGATCATGTTAGAAACCGACTTGGTACCGTTCGATGTCGAAGCCTCGCCCATCCTTGCTCGCTTCGCAGAAGAGGCTCCACCAATGATACTGCTCTCTGTGTAATAAAGAAGAAATCTTTGTAATTTTTTTTTATTGTTATAAAAGACGAATCCAGGCCATGTCTTACAATGAGTTTTAATTGATCCAACCATTCTCAAGACATATTCAGCTAATCTCACCTGGTTTACAGTCCTTTTCAGGACTTCACTCACTTTCGAGAAAAGAATACCTCTAATTTCCTCTTTACATCCTTTCTCATCTTTCCATTTCAATTTTTCTGCCCTTTCCCTTCTTCATATTACACATGGTGAACTGTAAATCTTCTTGATGTTAGTCCTTTATATGTTAACTTACCTGATTCAACAAAGTCTTGGACTCTCTTCAATTGTTGTGATTTCTTTCCATCTTCATCCAGTTTCTAAGTGAAAGGTGTTGGAATAAGAGGATAAATTATACATACAGTTGAGAAGATATCAACACAATTAAATTTGTATTGAGGTGATCAAATGAAGGTTAACAAAATATAGATCAATACTCGAGAAAAAAATAAAATGAAATTGGATTAGATAAAGCTATTAATATTGAGTGTTTCTGTTGTAATCACATGAAAATAACACAGTCCTTATATTTCATTAATTTTCTATCGTTGAAATACTTTAATTTTTCTCTGCAAATTTCAAAATTAGATCCCTGATTTTGCTAGCTTTAAACCTCACTTTAATGAGTTTCAATAATATGGAATACGGAATCACTAAAAAGAAAGGTTTGCTTTCTGCACATTTTTGTAAATGGACTTAAGACTTTTTTAGTATTTTCCGTCGATACTCTTCATGTACTGTAAATATATTCATTAGTATGTATGCTCATGATTTTCTTGATATATTTGTTATTATATGCACTGATAATGTCATATTTCAAGAATAATAATTTATAAAATTTACATTTTTGTTATCATGAATGGTTGTAATTCTCTTGATATATATTCAATTACTTTCACTGATTATGTTTTTATACTTCTATTAAATAATTATTTTTTCCAAATTATCGATCAAACTCTGCAGAATTGCTCACCTCTTGTTTCTTGATTTGTTTCTCATATTCACTCATCTGAAGTTTGATTTCTTTTTTCTTCAAGAGAATATACTCCAAGATGGCTTCCTTGTCATACAAGTAGCCATCTTTCCTGGAAATTGAAAATATGAAAATATGAGCTTGTTTCATAAAGGACTTTTAATCATCGTAACTTTTCCATCATTGTAACAATGTAACTACCATGGAAACCTTGATTTTCATTGAATGTTGAGCCATGTTACCACATGTGGTATTTACCATCAAGGCAAAGTTGCAAATGTTCTTAGTCTTGTATGAAACTAACTCTGAAGACTACACTAACAAAGCAAAGCTCTAACCGACTTTTAACAATATGCACTAATTTTTTTCTAATGAGAATGGACTCTTATCAAACTGATGCAATTTTCCTCAACAAAGTGTAAGTAAGAGAGTGAAAAAAAGTCCCTGGTTGTTTAAGAAAAAATGTAACTAAAATACAGCAAAAAGAATCCAATTCATCACAGATATCAAATGCGAGATGAAATTGGGTAAAGTGACATTGTTTTAGAGAGAGAATTGACTTTTTAACCTTTATTTGAATAAAAAACAAAGGGAAGTACAATGAAATAAAGTGCAAGCATTAATAAAGTACATTTTTTTTCCTTACGTAATGACAGGGTTCTTGCACGGTTGTAAGGTAAGACAACAGCAATCAAAATCTTTCTCGGAGTCTTTCCCAAGACGAGCTTTATTGGTGCCATAACCCGATGCAGCTATATTTGGAAGAAGGAAATAAAGTGCTCTATAAGTTGAGTTTAAAAATAAGTTAAAACCAAGTATTCCTTTCTTAAAAAGAAAAAATGCAAGCGAATTAAAGGGGAATCCAACCCAAATAAAAACTTGTTTTCATAAGAAAAAGAAAAATCAGACAGGTTGATAGGTGAAAGTTTGAAAAATATTGGACAAACAACAAGAAAGTTATGAATTTTTAAAAGTTGTAAATATTGGTAATCACTATATAAAAGTATATTCATGGAGACTTCAAATTGGCCGCATATGGGATGGCATAGTGACTTAAGGCAAGGACTACTCTTCCATGTACTCCAATACATATTATGGCTAAAATGTCATTTTTCCCAAAAGTTTTATTTCAAATTATATTTTTCGTTCATGAGGACATAAAACAATATACTACCTGGATTATATTTAGATTACTGCCCCAGGGAAATTGGTACTTAGGAGAAAACAACAAATCTCTGATAATAAAGTACATGGCCTATGGGAAAGTTGTCCTTGCCCCTTGTCATAATTTACTTACCCTGTTGCCAATTTGAAATCTACATACTATTAGTGATCTCAATTTTAAAGCAGCTATAACTTTCTTATTGCTTGTCCGATTTCTTTCAAACTTTCACTATTCTGTTTATTCTCCTTCCCAACACAACATTTTGTGGCCAAGGCTGGATTCCCCTTGAAAAAGCAAGTACTCTTATCATAATAGTTAAAGAAAACCAAAACCTAAGAAGAGAAGCAAACTTATTGGAAAGAGTAAAATGAGAGGAACAATTTAAAACAAGTTTCATGAAAATCGGACATAGAATAAGCAAGTTATAAGTTTGAAAAGTCTTGTTGTACTTTCTTTAGGGATCTTGAATTGGCAATCATGCTTCAAAATGGCTAATTTTGTGGACAACTCTCCATTTGTTTTGTACACAAATATTCAGATTTTCTTTGTTATCTTTCAAATTGCATCTTGCCTCCTTCTGAGCACAACATATGTCATGGGAAAATATAATTCACACCACATATGTCAAGGTCAGGAGATAATGTGAAATATCTCAAATAATGGGGAAAATCTGAAAATATGTGTACAAAACAATTGGAGAGTTGTCCACAAAATCAGCCATTTTAAAGCATGTTTGCCAATTTGAGGATCCCATAGAAAGTACAAGACTTTTTAAGCGTCCATAACATCGCTTATTTCACAACCGATTTTGATGAAACTTGTTTTAAATTGTTCCTCTTATTTTACTCTTTCCAATAAGATTGCTTCTCATCTTGGGTTTTGATTTCCTTTAAAAAGCAAATGTACTCATTACTTAAAAGATTTAAAAACACATCCTCTTAACACTTAAAAGGCAATTATTCATAATTAAGAGTTAAAGAGCAAGTATGCTTAACTTGAAGAGTTAAGCAAATACTCTTTAGCTTAACATAAAGCCTTAAAAGGCAAACAAATATGAAGAGAAACAGAAGCAGTGCAACGGGACAAAACATTTCTCATAGGTTTTTAATACCAGGCACAAGATGCCAGCATTTGGGAAGTTTGCAATACATGTATCTTTGTAATTTGCTATGACAGACAAGTTAACTCACATCAATTTAAAGGGAAGGTACTGACTGAAAATATTTATATCTGAATAAATAGAGTAAAATTCACAAAGCAAAATGCTGAAAATTTCATCAAAATCAGATAATAATTAGCAAAGCTATTGAATTCAAAAGTTTATCCATATTTTTTTTAAATGGATATATGCACATCATCATGAATATTCATTAGGGGGCGATGATGTCATATCACCACTTTCCTTTTTCTTCTGTTATTATATGAAATCAGAATTGTTTCATTTTTTCATACATGTTTAAATGATGTGTCTCCATTATGGTGTTGTTGTTCGTAGTGGGTTGTTTCCACACCCAAATGATCTCCTTGGTATACTCTCAGTGTGTCTGCGACAAGGTTGATGAGCTGATACAATGTAGGTACTATTTGTTTAGATATTAGGATGGGGGTCGGGTGTCCGCACACTTTATATTTTTGAATCCTTATTTTTTTTGTCTTTGGATTACACTAAAAATACGAATTTAATAGTTGTAATCATCTTCTATTTTGCTCTCTATAATATTTCCTGACATTTTGTACTAAAAATTGATAAAACTTCCCTTGTAAATTTTTCCAAATGACTTTCTAAAATTGATCGTCCGGACACACAACAACTGGGTATACTAGTGCTAGAAGTTGACATTGGTGCTTTTGATGAAGCGAGCCAAAAAAAATTGTGGCATGTGGGTGAAATAAGTTGAGGCAATAAATAACTAATGCACTTAATCAGTTGTTCATCCAATTATTATAGTTTTAGGTAGAAATTTTTTTAGTAAACCTAATTTCATAATGAAATACAAAAGATTAAGTGGGGATATGACATCATCAGCTCCCGTAATTAATATTAATAATAATAACAAAATTCAAACAAGAACAAACAGAAAAAAATGAACAGTTCTGTTTGGATTTTAGTTAAGGGATGAATTTCACAAAGAATTTTGTCATTCCCTCATTCATTCTCCCACTCGACTCAGCAAATGTATCAGAAGCAGAGTCGAGTCAGATGCAAACTGCAAAGCCAAACTTAGTTAAAGCGCCGTGGTGTAGCGGTTCTGACTCTCGCCTTGTAATCAGAGGGTCGTGTGTTCGAATCCCACCATGGCCTAGCGCCCTTTGGCAAGGCGCCAATCCACACTTTGCCACTCCCACCCAGGTGCTAATTGGGTACCGGCGGTAGGAAACAACCATCATTGTGGTTGGTTTAAAAGTTTGCGCCTAACAGGCGCGGGCTGCTTGGAATGCTATGAATCCAGTGACCGGGTAATAATAATTGTGAAGCGCTTTGAACAGTCGTAGATTGATAAAGCGCTATATAAATGCCAATCATTAAAGGTTCCTAGATTCTAGCGTTAGCAGCTTCTAACAAAACTCAAAATGTCAGAGGAAATCACTGCAATATCCGAGTGCAATTTGCTGCATATTTTATTCATGAAAATCATGAAAATGCTCTCCACACACAGCTGACTCCACTTCAGTTCAAGTTTTATCTATTTCAGTGTGACATTCAATAGATAATCTTCTTCTTCGTCTCATCTGTCACTGACCATTATGAAAATTGTCAATTAGAATTAGATCTAATAGGCCTAGTCTTAACGATAAAACGTTAGTTCAGAATGATGCGAGGACAAATACCGCCCGGTACACAGAAATGAACGAGTGGGACAACACCATTTCTCATGCAAAAACACAGAGTCAAGACAATCAATCAAACACAGATTTTACATATCAAAATGATTTGATTTATATGCTCACCAGCGTCCTTTTGTCTTTCATGATATGTATAAACAGTTCCTGCTGTGCAATTTCTCTGATGTCGTGTCATTTTGTTTCAATTGTGTTCCTTCTGGGGCTTAAATCGGACCCTCAGGGAGTGAGTTGGGCAACTATAATAAAGAAAGTTCATTGACCTTAGTTATATACGCAGTTGTTGTGTGTCCGGACGATCAATTTAGAAAGTCATTAACAAGCAAAGTTTCATCAATGTTTAGTACAAAATGTTAGAAAATATTATAGAGAACAAAATAAAAGATGATTGCAACTATTGAATTCCTATTTTTAGTGTAATCAAACCAACCGCGTAGCCAGGATTTCATTTTGGAGGGGGCGGTAAATGCACGCGAAGCGTGCCAACACTTACAGAGCGCGCAACGCGCGCTCCCTAGGGGGTGGGTGCAGGGAGGGGGAGTTTCCCCCTCCCGCGCGAAGCGCGAAGCTTTTAGTGTTTCATAAATTAAAATGAAAAGGAGCCGTTTCTCTTGTCTCTAGTACCTCCAATTCGGTTGACTATATTGCGATTTTGAACCTTGTTTTCAAAAGTGATTGTGAACAAACAAAAGAGGTATACAATGGAGGAAATTAAAATGATAATAACTCCGCGCGAAGCGCGGAAGCTAAAGTGTTTTATCAATTTTTCTTGCCATAAAAAGGGTCCCGAGAAAAGGGTATTCTCAAAGATATATTGAAACTTTCTTTGGAAAGATCAGATTTGATTACAAACAATTTAGCATCAGTGCATATTTTTAACTCGCAAAACAGAGGAGAAGATTGGTAGAGGAAGATATTCCTCCCCGCGCAGAGCAATGAAACTCTGAAATTTCAAAGGGCGGACGTTTCATCAAATGTAGATATCTGTAATACCCAATCGTCTCTAATTTAATTGATTTTCTAAGATTATTGAACTTCATTACAAAGAAAATAGTGCGCATAAAGTTGAAACTTCTTGAAACTATCTATCTATATAATAAACTTTATTATATAGATAGATAGTTTCAAGATAAAGTTGAAACTTCTTGAAACTATCTATCTATATAATAAACTTTATTATATAGATAGATAGTTTCAAGAAGTTTCAACTTTATGCGCACTATTTTCTTTTAAGGATGATTAATTTTTTTGACTCATCCTGAAGCACTTCATTTTGAATATAAAGAAACTTAAGTGTCATTCAAAATTTCAAACTGAGGGCGCAGGACAGGAGATGAATGTATACAGGGAAATGACATGAAGTTTAATACAATTTGATTAAAAAAAATTGTACTTTTTTATTTAATACGACACGAATTCCATACCTTCCTCTTTTAAAATTAGGAACCTGTTTGCCCCCAAATTATGGTTGTTTATAGTAATGAGCTGAAAAGCGGGAGAAGCTGACTTTATGGAGGTGACGGCAGAAACTGATATAAAGATTTTACCCGCTCGGAGCCGACCAGACCAGAAGTTGCGCGATCAATTGAAAAAAAAGGTAACTTCATATATTTACTTCGGAATAACCTTACTCAAATTCATGCCCTAATGTATACAATTTTAACTTTAACTGGCAAGAAGCACATAGCTGAGGTGGAAAAACAGGGTTAGAGAAAAGGTGGGGAAACAATGGAGAACTTCAATATTGTCATTTGACCGCGCGCAGCGCGGAAGCAAAATTCATATATGAATTTAGAGCAAGAAGAGTGAAGGAGTTTCTCTTTTGAGAAAAAAATAAAGAATAAAAAGAAAAAAACACAAAGCTAGATTTCTTCCCTTTCCTCCCTTCCCTTTTCCTTTTCTCCTCTCTTTTTTCCCTTCTTTTTTTTTCTTTTTGAGGACGTTTTGGGGGGGCGACCGCCCCCACCGCCCCCCCCTGGCTACGCGCCTGAATCAAACTTATCAAAGACAAAAAAAGAAGGCTTCAAAAATATAAAGTGTCCGGACACCCGACCCCCCCCCCCCATCCTACATTAATTTAGCTTTCTTCAGAATTTTTAGGGTCGGTACCGCTAAGATTGGGGTCGAGGCGAGGGGCGAATACTTAAAATTTATAAAAATAAACTAAAATAATAATCATAACAATCCTAGTAATAATAATTATGATGATGATGATGATGTGTGATGATGATGATGATGATGATGATGATGAAAGTGATGATAGTGATGATGATGATGATGATGATGATGATGATGATGATGAAAGTGATGATGATGATGATGATGATGATGATGATGAAAGTGATGATAGTGAGGATAGTGATGATGATGATGATGATGATGATTCCTCCAGAAACGACCTTAACCTACTTGTCTTAAATTTCTTGCATAAGATTCACCTCTCTCGGTCTTCCTTACTCTCACGTCAAAATATGTAACGCTACCATTAATGCAGTATCAAACTGCGGATCTCCGATACAGCGGAGGAAGGATACAGAAGAAGAAGAAGAAGAAGATGATGATGATGATGATGATGATCATTGATGATGATGATCATCATGATGTGATGATGATGTGTTTTTGCATTGTGTGATGATGTGTGGAAGTGTGTGTGTGTGTGTGTGTATGTTTGTTTATTTATATAACTTTTTTACCATTCATGTTATATTTATATTTGTAGGGCCAAGTCTTTATAGATAAGCAGTCTTGCTTCTTAGGGGTCGTGACCATCAAGTAACTTGTAACCTCTTATATTTTGAATTAGTTTGTTTGTATCATGTTATTTTTGTAAATATTTTGAGTCTTTTTAATGGTCAATAAATTGAAATTGAATGATGATGATGATGATGATAATGAATATTAACAATATAAATCATAGTAATAGTAATACTACTAACAATAATGATAATAATAATAATAACTAATAATAATCATGATAATAATTAATAATAATAATAATTAATAAGGCTTCAGCCCCCCCCCCACTCTTTTCCAAAACCACGTACAAAAACATAAATATGACCATATTATTGTGATTTTTGCATGGTCAGTCCCCCGCCCCAACTTTGATAACTGCTGGAATTACTGTTCCGCGGCCCCTGCATATGCAAGTGATCGAGGATTTTTTTTTTTTTTTTTTTTTGCTCGTCAAATTTTTCCTGAGATATAGTTACGTCACCATTAATTGCGAAAAAAAATTGGGGGAGGCTTTCAATTTTTCTGTACAAAAATCCCCCTTCCTGGAAAATTCTGGATCCTCCCCTGTTGGAGAGAGATAAATATAGTGCTTGAATGTTTCCTTTTGTAAAAGTATAAAGTTTGTGATTCTAAAAGGAGCTGCATGAATTGGCATGATTATCATTTTTTTCTCAAAGTATATCTTTTTTCCAAATTACCACTTAATTCGTTTATCCACTATTATTATATTTTTATATAACTATCTCATAGTGCTAGCGCTTCGATCAGATAGTCGTTTTCTTTAATTTATCATTTATTTGAATTAATTATTACAAATAAATGCATGTAAGTACATTTGTATTATACTTTATGTTCTGTTGGAAATAGAATGGAATTTGAAATTGAATTTAATCTTATTTTGTGAGAATATTTCACAACTTCAATTTTCATGGATATAGCACCATTTAGAATCGAATCTTAATTGAAAGTAAATTTCTTAATTTTCTTCACGTAAAACAAAATCTTTATTGAATTTGCAGGTTGAATATTGCATATTGTATTCATATGTTTATTTGTTCACGCAGCATTTAAAAAAATATGAGGGATTTTTATGAAGATGGTGATTATATTTTCGGAGCCGGGAAGTTCACTCTGGCAATAAAAATTTCACCACTTAGTAAGCACAACCTTTACCCTTTTTCTGCCAGCTGGATCTGAGGACATAACTGAATCCGAACAAAAGTTTATATCAGACATCTCTCGCATTTTTTCACCAAGTTTTTATCCTTTAAAGTGGGTCTACATTTCATTTTTCATTGTGATACTTGTTTCTCCACACTTTTCCTAAGCTTGACAAAAAATGAAAAAATAAAAATAAAGCCTAAGCCATTTCATGTAAATCACAGCTAAGTGTAAAGCAATGTAATCACTGTGGCCTCGGTGTGTGGGGGAGTGGGGCGTAATGCAGCAATTCGAAGTGTTTTGGGCAAGGAAACAAGTTTTAAAAAGGTAAAAGATGTCTTCAAATCAATTCTACTAGCAAAATTCACATGTTCTTCATGATTAAGGTCTACTTTTATTCACATAACTACTTCAAAATTCTACGCAAATCATTTTTTCACTATCTTTGCAAAAGAAAGTGGTGCTCACTCAAGCAAAAATATTTTTCGACAGTTATATCGTCATTTGCTTAAATGGATCTCTACCAATAATGTGGAAAAATCTTCAGGATATTACAAATGTATATTTTACAGGATTTGTTTCTAAGTGTAAACTTTTTTTTTGATACGCACTGTATAAAGTCCATTACTTCCAATTTCTCGATATAATATGATATGAATACTGTATGTTTTATTATATAGTGTTTATGAAATGATGTGCTTACAAATGTGACCACCACAGAAATAAAATCAATCGCTCTCGCTCTCTCTCTCTTTTGGGTAGATGTCGGGGCTGCTCTGAATTAAAAAAAACACGCAGGAAAATGTATGTAGGCCTAATCACCAAGCTTCGGATATTCATATTTAATCAAGAGCTATGCCAGTCATTTTAAAATTGATACAGTGACCTGGCTAAAAGTTTGATTTTTTTCTGTCCCTCATCCCCCCCGGGGGGGGCACTGGGAACGATTTTTTTTTCTTAACAACGGTGATGGCTAAAATATTTTTTTAAAAAGCAAATATAAAAAGTTCTCTTTTCCAAATGAAGGTTAATATGGTTATGGAGAATTTTACAAGAAAAAAAAAAGTAAAAAAAAAATGTTTCGCATAAGATTTCTCCTGTTTAGTACACCTACCAACCAAATTTTCCAGGGGTGCTTCCAAGGACCATGCCCCCGGCATGCCCCTTCCCCTTTTTATATTTTCGTTATTTTTTCTTTTCTTTTTCGATTGAGTTAATGTAAGACACCGTATTCTACGGGAAGCATGTTGGCGTGGTCTTGCTCATGTCGGCACATTTTAGTTTTTAAAAACACATTCCTTGCTTAAATGTGTAATTTTACAGTGATTCATGATAATTCCGGACGTTCTCCTTCAAGAATGAGTAATGTGGAATTGTTCGGGATCTTCAAAAAGGCAGCAAAATTGACAAAAGATCCGTGCAATGGATGTTGCACTGTCGTGTCCCAGCGGCACTTCGCTCTCTCTCCCCGCTACCTCGGGCGGCTGAAGAAGGGAGCGATGGAGGCTCTGGAGTCGGAGATCGGGTATTATTCAGAAAGGTTTGTTTCTCTCATTTTCTTTACAAAGTAGCAAACAAAAACAAGGAATTATTATCCACAAAGACATCTTATTTTACTGTGTTTCCATGTGAGTAATATCCTGGTTTATTATATACATTTTAAACAAGTTTTAGACAAGCGCCGGTGGCCTGGTTAGGTACGCCACTGATAATTAAAATCTTCATCCAAATCTGTTGAAACTTACCTCAACATAAAGAAAATGTGTCACACATTACGATGATGCATTGATTAAGACATATGATGAAGAATAACTCAAGTTATGATTTTTTGAAAAAATTATTTCTAAGTATTGTCCATTCCGAACGAATTGTCGACCGTCGAGTATCACTTGCCACCGCGCATGCGCATTCGGGGATCGCCAATTCGGGGCGGAGATTTTACATCGCGCACAAGCGCTTCTCGCGGCATGGTGACGAAGCGTAAGAGCGCATCATTTGTGAATGAGATTGGTCATTTTCGCGGCGCTCATAAATATGCATGTGCGTTCACGATACGCATATTTGTTGTTTTGCAAGGATTGAGCGCCGGGTTTGTTGTTTTGCTGATCAGCTGGAGCAGACAGCTGATGATCGCTGGCATTGCAAAACAACCTGGCACAGTGTGCATGACGATTGATTTGAGACTTGAAGTTAATTTCACATGTTTTAACTAGATTATCTGAATTACAGTGCACAATTACGACATGGAAAACCATTGGGATGGATATCAAATATGTGAGTTGATAACATCGGTTTTGCATCTTTCTTTTTTCAAGTTTTTAGATCGATAATTTTTTCTTTCATTTTATTTTTTTTATCATTTCTTGTTTCTTGTCTGTCCACTGTATAATTGTTTGTAGATGTTAAATTTTTCTCTCCAGCACACTGATGCTTGAAAGTATGAAACAGAAAAATGCACCCACCCCTTTCATCCTTTCTCTCGAGCCCTAACAATAACATTAAAAATGACAAGAAACATAAGATATAGTTTTGACAAGTTATTGATGTCGTTTTTTTTAGTTTTTTTAGAGTGGCGAGGTGGGGGGGACGATGTAATTCCCATTTTTTTTCTAACCGTGACTTGATATCCTTGTCTTTACATGATTTCCTATGCCTGCTCAATCCTTGAAACTTCACACATTTTAAAAATATTTTTACAGATCCATAGTACGCCATACAGAACTTTTTTTTTAAAGGAGCTAGTCAATCGTACTCGGCTGATGAATGAATGCCACGAATTTCAACTTTATTATCATTAATTTTTATTAATTTTGTTATTAATTATGAATATTGTTTTTATTCTGTCAATTTACGTTTTCTTGATTTTTTTCTTCCTAAATCTTTTTATATTTTTTAAATTATGTCCAATCAAAATGCAATATCAATTTCTCCCATCTTAACTGACATTCTAGATTGACTTGGCTATGGATAAAAAAATATGTAGCAATATTCAAAGTAGACTATTAAACATGTGAGAAATTTCGACTTACCTTTCTGTTGTATTTTTTTCTCAGGGCTAAATTTGATTGCTCTTCTGCATCCAATGGCACCAACAACAGTATTATCAGAGATGCAACAAACCTTCATCTTTATTGGACTCCTCCATGTACATTACAAATATAAAAAGCGGTATCTTTCCCAATAGTCTCAACGTTGCATGCAGGTTGGGAAACATGATGGTAAGATGTATAATGTTTACTATTATAATATAAATATAAAGACAGAAGAAAGCAGGTCACATGCCACTTCTGCTCTTGTCATGTAATTTGTCTCTTTCTGACAATCATAAATTATGCTGTATTCCTCTTCGCTTTCATTGTATTTTTCAATATGTCCAGTCCCCCGTTTTCCTCTTCTTCCCATTTCTGTTTGAACATTTTCTTTAGAAGAACTTCAGGGTTATGCATTATCTCAACAACTGTAGGATGCATACATTCCTTATCAATCCCTTGTGTTAGGATGGACTTGAGTTCATCTACACAGCATTTCAATAATGCATGTTTGGATTTGATGTTGTTTACACATTCATAAAATCTGATTTGAGCTGTGAGCATCTTTTTTTGTTTTGTAACCGATTTGTCTTTGATTACTGTAAGTCTATCTGCTGTCCTAACTAGACCCTCTTTAATTACCTCCTCTATGATCTCAAGTTTGTCTCTCTGTTTTGTTTCCTTTTCTGTGAGTTCCTTTCTTCTCATTTTTTTCCTCTCCTGTACTTATTTCACAACACTTTGTTTTTGCTCCTCTAGCCTCACATTTTTCCCATTTTCATTGCATTCATTATTTTGTTTTCTCTTTCATCTACAGGAAATTTTTGTTGCCAGGAGGCTGTATCATTTGATGAAAACATCAGTTTAGATTCAACCTTACCCACAGAAATTTTAGGGGCCCTATGAAGCATTGCATCCGCTCTGCCAAACTGCCTCTCACCCGAGATATTTGTAGAACTACTCAGGACTGCTATTATTGGCCATGGTGTTATAAAAAGCCAACAATTTAGTTAATAATTTTCCTGTAATGAACATATAAATGTAGTTGGACAGTACACGTATACCAAAATCACTTGTACAGAAAGTATCATTCGTCTCCCAGCTAAAGTTGTGATGAACTAGCACTTAATAGATTTCTTATATTCATAACATTCATCATTCCAGTTCTTAATTGATATTTCAAAAGTTTAATATATCACTTTACATGCATCATATTGAGCTGTACACTGAATCTTGCTTCATGTCATTTGGGTTCATCTCTACATAATAACCCCCCCCCCCCAGCAATAGAAAAATGAAAATCTAATAAAATAGAGCTGCATGCAGTAGCGTACCTAGGATTTTCCACGGGGGGGGGGGGGAATGTGGGGCAAAATAATGCGCTCAAAAATTTAACAAGCAAAATAAAAAGGTCTTCAACCACAAATAAAGGATTTCGTACCAGAAAAAAAATGACACGCAATAGAAAAAAATGAAAGGTCCTAAGATTATGAAGTACATTTCGCAACAAAAAAAAGGTCTTAAACTTCAGAGGGGGCCACTGGTTTCTCATCGGGGGGGGGGGGGGCAATCTGCCCCTCCCATAGGTATGCTAGTGGCTGCAGGTCCACCCACCCGTCTGTATCAACCATTACCTCCAATAATAATAATAATGTACATTTATATAGCGCTTATTACAGTAGTTTCTAAGCGCAATGAGAATACCTCATTTTTAATTTTATTGAGCAACTTCATTAATACTGTTAAAATACCCAATTTATATTTTTATGTGAACCAATGCCAACAAGGAAAAAAAATAAATGAATACTTTCATATGTCAGTGTGGATTTGTCATTTCTTTTTAAAATTATTTTTAACATTCAGATCTGTATGTGTATCCTTTTTAACACAATGTTCCTTCTCTTCTCTACTGCATGTGGAAAATGTTTTTTACCCATACTTCCTTTATAAATCATGAAAAAATTACATGAATCTAAATAAAAATATTTAAACAGACATGCAAGAAAAAAAAGTATTAGTTTGGTGTAATAGAAAATGTTAGAAGACAGGGGGGATGAGATATATCAATTGCTTCTTTCTTGTCAATTTAAAAGCTGCAATTCACATTTGTGAATTATTAAGTAGTTGGTAGAAAAATTCCTGCTTAAAGTTGCAGTCTGAATGGAATGCAGGATCGCCAAGAACAAAGTCCAGAGGTAGAGGTGAGGTTGGTTTTTTTAAGGTGGTATTTTCGTCACCCTTTCTTGGAACCACAGATATTCGACGGCTCAGCCCCAGTCTGTTCATTGTTGGGCCCCTCGACTTCCAAGACTTCAGATCAGTAAGTATTGCCATGTTCAAATGGAGATAAGAAATTAATCTGAATGAAAATAAAAATATGAAAACAAAAGAAATAAGTAAATAAAATTAGATCTAGGCCACTCATTTTTTTAAATAATAAAATTAAGGTCTAGTAAAAAGAAATTGTGTCACGAATTTTCAACAGAATATAATCATCAAGTAATAAATGAAGACTAAAATAAATTGCCTAAAATTAGGTTCGAGAAGATTCAGAAAGTTGGTTGCGTCATTTGCCATTTTTTTCAGTATTCTATTCAATCAAAATGAATGTGTGAGTGTCAGTGTGAGATATATTTCTGATTTCTACATTTGTGTCTGTGGTTTTGAATTCCTAATTTATAAAAAGGAAAAAGTTTTTTTTAATCAAAGAAATACCAGACATATCACGGTAAGCGGTCTGCTACACAAATTCCAATGCGCGGGACTACATACCGCGGGCAACCAAAAACCCTAGCAGCCGCCGTAAATTAGCCCGCGAAACGCGTCGCCAAACTTCAAACAAGATCCCGCGAAACAAATAGCAAGGGTGTTTAACACTCGGCGGTGGCAAATGGTGGCAAGAAATGCTGCCATGAATGAGGTATGAAATGAAAGCTTACGACTTCAATTTTCGAGTAGCATATGTACTTTTAGCGTAATATGTCTGATATTTCCATGAAAATAACATACAATGATGATTTGATGCATAAACTGTACTTACAGACTGTTTTAGAGCAATTTTTGTTCCGATCTCGATCCTCCGTCGCAGGAGCTAACCGTGCAGTATAGCTGAATGCATTGGGAAGATGATGTCATCGTTTTCATTCCCATTGATATAAGTTTACTATCCTAGACAGGAGACTCAAATAGGGCTTGCCGTTATTGCTCGCACCGGCCCCCGAAGCAGCTTGTCGCCATTTTCGTACGCGAAAATGATGACACGAAAATCGCGCCCTCTCGCGCTAGAGTAGCGTACCTAGCCTGGTGCGCTGGGCATGAAATTGAATGTCATTGACATTGTCATATCAGACAGAATTTCCAGAAAACAACAAAATCAGACACACTTGTAGCTCGTGACATGAGCTGAGCTAGATCTACCCAAGGCCCTCGCTGCCGTTGAGTACGCGTGGCGCTTGCGCCACGCGTAATTCAATTTTGGAGATTTAGCGCCACGCGTAAATCATTCCATCGATGAAGCGCCACGCCTAAAAAAATAGCGCCACGCCAAATTCTGCGAGCGCCACGCCTGAATTGCTCGAAGCATTTTCTACCTCCATGCTCGAAGCAAGCGCCTGGCTGACCGCTACCGGTATACCATGCATCCCAAACCCGGGGATGCCAGCGCTAGCGCGCTGCACCCCGCTCACCACAGCACTGACTGACTGAGCACACCGCCCTGACAGTGTAGGCATGGCGGTTTTAGTGAGCATGTTTACGTTATTTGCCTGCATGACGAGCTACATGTGGTATAGCCAGAGAGCAACACATTTTCTAACAGAGGTACAATGTACACACACAATCAGTGACTGAGAAAGAATGTATTGCTATGAATTCAGTATCCTCGAAGTCTGTGCATGATCTAGTATTTCAAAATTAATTTTTGATGATTGTTTTGAGTGACTTGATAAAGAATTAACTCCATCAAATGTTATATGTATGATTTTGTTTACCCTTATTTTCCGACCTACCTTTTTCATCGTTGTCAAGTTTCACAATTACAGGATGTTTGTGTTTTTTCTTAATCATATGGGCCAATAGATTGGCGCGGTTCCAAAATTTTGAGGGGGTGGTTGTGTCTCCTAAATTAGACGACCTCTCTCCATTATAAAAATAATAAAAAATGCCATCATTCATAGAGGAATTTTGCCCCCCCCTGAAAAATGACAAGCAAATAATAAAAGTCATCAATTCCAAACTTGTTTTGTGTACATGTATGCACGCACCCCACCCCTGGATCCGCGCCTGTCTGTTATAATACACCTGATATTTTATTTTCATTTTCATTTTTTAATGACTTAAATTGATTGAAATATTCTTATGTCACAATCTATAATTTTTCTTTCTTTGATGGTACCCATGACGCTAATGAAATATCATATGTAATGAACACTCACAAAATAGAAAACGCCAACTGAATTCATACACGCAGTTGGCGTTTACAAGGTAGTACATGGGTCATTTGAAAAAAGTTCCTATTTTTTTTCTAAAGTGTATAAATACAAAGAAAGTCGAAGTTGCAATTTTTAGTGTTAGTGGTAAATGGTATTCGATGGTTGAATGTTATTTGAACTGATTTATGAATGTGTAATATTTGGGACTTGGGTTGAGGTGAGGTTTTGGTATTTTTTTTACCTGCACGAATTGTCAAATCAATCTTGAAACTGAAAGATATGCCTTTGTTTACAATTATTAGGGTGAAAAGTTGGATAATTGTAATTTTTTTTCAAGCAAAGATAAAAGTTATACAATTTTTTTTATATGTGTTTGACAGAAATTGCAATGTTTGAAATAAGTTGAAATAGTTTTTACCAAAGTTAGGCAATCATAATAGATCATGAATGCCAATATTTTCCATGTTCTTACCATTATATTTCATGTCTCACAGTTGTGCTAAAACGGGCCAACATTGAATAAATCCCAAAATACATCATCATGAATGCTCAAGAAACCTCGATATCTAAGCAATATTCCCTCAAAGTCAAATAAGCTTTGTCTCGCCTTTGCGTCGCCTTTGCGTATTTGATCTGACGGTATTTTCCACCCCCCCCCCCACACCTCCCATCTAGAATGAAAACCCCAGACAACACAAGTATCAGATTTCTGATGACCATGTGGTTCTCGATCAAGATTGCGCAATTTGTACTTTTCCGTAAACAAAAGGGATGGGATGGGAGGAGGGTTCGTGAAAGGGGCTAGTCTACGTTTTCAGTCGGTTCTAAAATGTCAAACTACCAAAATGCATATTCTTCAGTAAACTATACATGTATTCAAAATAAGGAATAGTTGGATGAAACTAAAAACGTTTGCATTAAATATAACTGGAAATTGTCCATAATTGAATTTGAACCACGACTGGTACTTTTATTAATCATATCGTGCTATCATTGATTTCTTGCCAATAAGGCAAGCCTCCAATTTAAGACTAGCAAACAAACTATACTTGTCCAAAAGAATGATGAAAGATGGAACGTAATTTTCTCAATATGGAAGAGATAAACAACTCGGGGGGGGGGGGTAACTCTGAAATAAAGTATATACAAGGATATCAAATTGAAAAATATATAGCATACAATAAGATCAAAAGTGGCAAAATATGTCATGCTAAATATATTATTCAATTTGATTTATTCAATCTAATTACATATGGTATCCTGTTCCAAACTCTTAATAAAAGAAGTTCAACTTGTTAGAACAGAAATAAAGAACAATAGTAGAGGAATAAGCATGGAAGAAAAGATGGAATGGAGGAGAGACCACTCAGACCAGCATGGAGAATGGCTGCATTGTGCTCTGATTCAAGGAAAGTCAGATGAACTGATGCCGAAAGGAGGGACATATGGAGTTGGAAATTGGTACCAAAAAAAATTCTGGGGGGGGGGGCGTGTTATCATCTACCAATACAGCAGACCAACTGCTCACACAATCCACACACAAATTACAGCGCAAACATGTGGTGTCACTCAATGGTCAGAAGAATTAAAAAAAAGTTTTACGACCCTCGTAACTTACTCGCCACATCGAGCCTGGGGATCCACTTGTGTAGATAACTTGATCGACTGTAAATAAAATGTAACCTACGAAAATCCTGGGGGACAAGCTGTCCTTATCTGACCTATAGTCAAAACACTGAGGCTAATCATTTGTACGAGAGCCAAACCAGAGAAGAAAGGGAGATCATAACAAAATGTATATAAAACTAATTCTAAGCCATTAATACACGAAAACAATTCTAAAACATTCTAAATCGATCGTTATTCTGAGATTTTTGTGACTTATGTTCGAGAACGGGATTTCATAACGAAATGTATATAAAATATATTTTTACTTGTTAGCACAGTTCTCAAAACATTTTTCAAAATGTTCCTGATTGTCCGTACATCTGAGATATTTACGACTTCTATTCTGTTTTATTTCCCTTTCCACCTTGTCTAAATAATATTATGCCATTTATATTTCTTTTTGGAGAACGTGATTCATAACGAAAAGTATATAAAATATATTTTTACTTGTTAGCATCTCAAATCAATTTTAAAACGTTCCTGATTGTCCGTTTAGTACTAGTAGTCTGAGATATTTAGGACTTCTTATTTCTATTGTTTTATTTTCCATTCCACCGTTCCTTTTAGAGAACGGGATTTCATAACGAAAGGTATATAAAATATATTTTGGTAGCACCTCAAATCAATTTTAAAACGTTCCTGATTGTCCATTTAGTAATCTGAGATATTTAGGACTTCTTATTTCTATTGTTTTATTTTCCATTCCGCCGTTCCTTTTAGATAACAAAAGTTACATAAAATATATTTTGGTAGCACCTCAAATCAATTTTAAAACGTTCCTGATTGTCTGTTTAGGAATCTGAGATATTTAGGACTTCTGTTTTATTTTCCTTTCCGTCGTTCCTTTTGGAGGACGGGAGTTCATAACGGAAAGTATATAAAATATACTTTTGCTTTAATTGCTTGTGAGCACCTAAGAACAATTTAAAACGTTCCTGGCTGTCCGCTTAGTAATCTGAGATATTCACAACTTCTGTTTAATTTTCCTTCTATTCTGTTTTATTTTTCTTACCACCGCTCCTTTTGGAGGACGGGAGTTCATAACGGAAGGTATATAAAATACATTTTTACTTGTTAGCACCTCAAAACAATTTTAAAACGTTCCTCGTTGTCCGTTTAGTAATCTGAGATGTTTAAGATTTCTATTCTGTTTTATTTTCCTTTCTACCATCATCTAAATAATATTATGTCATTACATTTCTTTTTGGGGAACGGGATTTCATAACGAAAGATATTTTTACTTGTTAGCATCTCAAATCAATTTTAAAACGTTCATGATTGTCAGTTTAATAATCTGAGATATTTAGGAATCTTATTTCTATTCTGTTTTACTTTCCTTACCGCCGTTCCTTTTTGAGGACGGGAGTTCATAACGAAAGGTATATGAAATATATTTTTACTTGTTAGCACCTCAAATCAATTTTAAAACGTTCCTGATTATCCATTAAGTAATCTGAGATATTTAAGACTTCTTATTTCTATTCTGTTTTATTTTCCTTTCCGCCGTTTCTTTTGGAGGACGGGAGTTCATAACGGAAGGTATATAAAATATATTTTTACTTGTTAGCACCTCAGAACAATTTTAAAACGTTCCTGGATGTCCGTTTAGTAATATGAGATATTTAGGACTTCTTATTCTTATTCTGTTTTATTTTCCTTTCCGCCGTTCCTTTTGGAGGACGAGAGTTCATAACGGAAGGTATATAAAATATATTTTTACTTGTTAGCACCTCAGAACAATTTTAAAATGTTCCTGGATGTCCGTTTAGTAATCTGATATAATTAGGACTTCTTATTTGTATTCTGTTTTATTTTCCTTTCCTCCGTTCTTTTTGGAGAACGGGAGTTCATATCGGAGGGTATATAAAGTACATGTATTTTTTAAATTTAATTAGCGGCTCAAATCAATTTTAAAATGTTCCCGATCGCCCGTTTAAGCAGCGCGCATGCGCGCGCATGTATCTTTTGCGCGCGTAATGCGCGCGCAACGGCGCGGCCAGACGCTAAATTTGGGTGTTGGAAAATATTATCAATTCTGAAAAATGCGCCACGCGTAATTCCTTACTTTGCGAGAGCCCAAAATTAGGCCTGCTTTTAGCTTTGGGCTTTGCTTAGACAGCTGGCAGCCATCTGTTTCGAGGAGTTTTTAAACATTTTTTAATTTTTTAAATTTCTCCTCGTACACAGACGGCTCGCTATCGTGTAGCCACCATTAAGGTAAGGGAACTTACAATGCAAAATCCCCCCGTCAGGGCTCTTCAATTTTTGTCTTTAATCAATCAAAATTAACGCAACCGAAATGCAAATTAATATTCCCTCTTGGCATTAATTGCCCCAAAACAGGGAAAATTCAAGTTAAAAGGAACAAAACAGTGACTTATCTCAGCTGTTGCGCAACTTCACTTCCTGTTTTATCCGAACTTATAATACATAAACATATGGCCATTGAGTCCCCTGTACAGATCGCGCTAGAACTTTGGTCTCTGTATTTGGTGAGTGAAGCCAACAGAGTTAGCTCAGCTGAACAACCAACATAACAGAGACCGAAGCTTTTGGTCTAGGCCACTCATGGTTTCAAATCGTTTCGTGTGTGAAGGATTCATATGCACCTGGTGCACGCGAATCTTTCACACCCTTTTTACTAAAATAACTATGACTTTACATCGTAGCTAAGAATTATAATTACGCTTTGACACCGAACCATATGGATTGTTTGTTGAATTCTCTTTGCTGTTTTTTTAAATAAAATAAGAGCATTTTTCGTGATCTTCACGTAGATGCCTCTGGATCAGCGTTGATATCAACTTTTGCCTAAAGAGGGAGCGCGATATTATTTAAAGCCGGTAGGCACTTAAGAACCAAGTTTGAAAGGATACTCGTAAAACTATGTCACTCTCGCCGATGAATAATCATTAGATCGTGGTCGTGCGTGTTCAATACACACTGAGTGCATGCATGCAGAGAGTTTGTATTGAACACGCACGACCACGATCTAATGAATATTCATCGCGAGAGTGACATAATTTTACGAGTGTCCTTTCAAACTTGGTTCTTAAGTGCCTACCGTACCTTTGTTTACGGTGTTGCAAGCTAGCTGCATTCTAGGCGATCAGCATTATTTTCTTGCTTGTTCAATCCACTTTTGTCATCATCTTGTCAAAAGATGGCGTACTTTACCAATAAGTATACACATGAAATGCAACCTGTTGATTTTTGGTACAATTTCCTATTATGCGCTGACGACTTGAATTGAGAATGTTCGATACGAAAAATTGCTTTTCGATTGTTGTTTGCGTACTTTCCACCACAGTATTAAGGACGGATCGAACGGAGTATCCTGGTTGAGACGTGGAGGTAAGCGATAAAAACACTTTTATAAATAATTTCCAATTCAATTTTAAAACAAATTTAAATCATTAAAAAAAGAATTCCATAGTGGAGAAATACTGAAACGTTTGGCGTTTTCATTCCCTCACATTCGTGTGATGAATGAAAACGTCAAAGTCCACTATGAAACCACATGCGTTGTGCGAGGTTAGTATTACTAACCTCGCTTTGCCTAGACAGCTGGCAGCTGTCTGTTTTGACATGTTTGACAGTAGAGGCGCACAGCCAACGGGAGACTCTCCAATAGGGGAGATAATCTCCCGTATTGGAGACTTGCTTTGCAAAAGAAACAACACCAACAAAAGCATGATTTTTTCCACCAAAAATTTTGTCTCACTGAGGTCAGAAGCCCATTTTTTTTGTGTGTGGATGACAACAAAAATCCTTATCAAAACAAAATTAGACCAAAATAAAAAAAATATTTAGTTTTCGCCTGTAATGCACCAAAATGGGAAGACATGAACTCAAAAGGGAAAAAAAAGTGGCTTACTTTGGCTGTCACGCAACTCCCACTTCCCTGGTTTATCTGAATTTAATACATAATCATATTGTTGTGTTGGGGTGGGATCTTACCAGACTTAAAATGAGACGAAGCAATACAAAGCCTATACAGTTTATTTATACATTTATTGAAGATGATAACTAACTTGATGATGATGACAAATAATACAGGAACATGAGTAAGTCTGATGGTGACTATACTCTCTAAACTCCAATCTCTAATCTATCTGTATGCTGGAACAATCTGTAAAGTAATCTGCAATCTCTAAGTCTAACCAATCTGCATTCTGTAATAATCTCTAACAATCTAATACCCCTTTCATAAACCCAATTACTACTCTTAGGCGGCTAATTGGAGGATAGGTTTATGAAAAGGGTATAACAATCTGATTTGGGTTCAGAAGTGAACCCCTTTTATATTGGTCTGGTCTAGACTCTTTACGATCAAACAGGTGTTGGTCAACCTTGGACGCTTGACCAAAACAATCTGTACGCCATAACTTTACTCTGAATTGGGGAGTTGACCTTTTAGGGAGAACATGAAATGTAGTGAATAAGAAACCCATAAAATGTGTGTGCGTCAGAAGTTTAGCTGGAAGGAGAATGAGTAATACTTTCTAATGAAAGTTGGAGCTGGTATACTTCCTGTAGAAGTATTGATTAAGTATTGATTATGTACTGTTATAATATTGAATATGTGAGATATGTCTTATCATCACATAACAATATGGCCCGGGGGGCCACTTACATTGACGAGTGGATACCATGCGCGACCAAAAAAACACGTAAAAAGGATGTCCTTTTCACGATAGGGCACGTTACGTACGTAACGTGAAAAGGGTGCCAAAAACACAAAAATAATGAAAAAAGGGTATCTATTTCGCTAGTAAAATTACGTGTTTGGGGTCGAATTTGTGGGGATGATAAAACAAAATTAAAATGTTTTATAAAGGATGTCCTTTTTGCCCCAACACTACGTGTTTAGAGTCCTATTTGCGCGAGGTGTAGAAGGTGGGGTCGTACTAAACCAAATAAGGTAAAGCCGACAACCAAAGGACCCGTAACAATAAAACATTCCTTTACTTGTTTAGGGGTTAATTTCAGGAAATATTTGCCAAGAGTATCGTTTTGTTTCCAATACTTGTTAAGGGTTAGGTTTCACACGCCAATACTTGTTAAGGGGTGCATTTTCAGAATATGGAAATTACGTGTTTAGGGTGCTTTTCGAGACCCCATGGTCGCGCATGGTATCCACTCGTGAATGGAAGTGGCCCCCCCGGGCAATATGGCCATTGAGTCCCAGTACAGATCGAGTTAGAACTTCGGACTCTGTAATTTGTTAGTGTAGCCAACAGAGTTCAGCGGAACAACCAATATAAGACACCAAAGCTTTTGGTCCAGGCTTTGCCTTGCTCAACTTTTTTTAAAGCAGAATTCAGAATGAGCTGAGTCTGACTCTGAGACAATGACGATGCGATGCTTTTATGCTTGTTGGATATTTCTCTTTTTGTTCATATCAACTTTTTGTTTTAGTGGACTTGTCCTTTAATGTTGCCAATTTAAAAAAAAAAGCCTAATCTAATTAATCATTTTCCTTAAATCTTGCAGCCTTGGTGGTGTCCCCTTGGCGTACTGCAATCTGCAACTTCTTCAGCAAACCGGCAACATTCTTGATGATCAACCTTACATTCATTTCAATGTTTCCTTCAAGGCAGTCATCTTCAAACCTTCCCTTGGATCCATCTTGAAAGTAAGACCTGTTTCACAAAACTTGTTACAATAACAAATCCTTCAATCTGATTGGCTGATAGTGAATTTCGTATAGAAATTGTGCATTTGTTATTATATAAAGTCTGTATGAAATGGGACCCACAGCTTCAGAAAACCTATGTTATTAGTGCATTTTTCTATTGGGTCTACTATGTGTCTTGAGAGTATTAAAATTGGTAGGGTTTCACAGAATTCAAAACAAGTTAAAATGATTTTATTTTTACTCCAAGAGACCTGTATATAGTAAATGCAGTGTAGATGTGTGTGCAATATACCTGCAGTGTAATCCTCATTCCTCATGATGATTAGAATTTTAACAAAATAATTTTTGTCTCACCTGCGAAGCAAAGTGAGACTATAGGCGCCGCTTTTCCGGCGGCGGCAGCGTCAACATCAAATCTTAACCTGAGGTTAAGTTTTTGAAATGACGTCATAACTTAGAAAGTATATGGACCTAGTTAATAAAACTTGGCCATAAGGTTAATCAAGTATTACCGAACATCCTATTAGAGTTTCATGTCACATGACCAAGGTCAAAGGTCATTTAGGGTCAATGAACTTTGACCATGTTGGAGGAATCAACATCGAAATCTTAACCCGAGGTTAAGTTTTTGAAATGTCATCATAACTTAGAAAATATATGGACCTAGTTCATGAAACTTGGACATAAGGTTAATCAAGTATCACTGAACATCCTGCATGAGTTTCACGTCACATGACCAAGGTCAAAGGTCATTTAGGGTCAATGAACTTTGGCCGAATTGGGGATATCTGTTGAATTCCCATCATAACTTTGAAAGTTTATGGATCTGATTCATGAAACTTGGACATAATAGTAATCAAGCATCACTGAAAATTTTGTGCAAGTTTCAGGTCTCATGATTAAGGTCAAAGGTCATTTAGGGTCAATGAACTTTGGCCGAATCGGGGGTATCTGTTGAATTACCATCATAACTTTGAAAGTTTATTGGTCTAGTTCATTAAACTTGGACATTATAGTAATCAAGTATCACTGAACATCCTGTGTGCGTTTCAGGTCACATGACCAAGGTCAATGAACTTTGGCCGAATTGGGTGTATCTGTTGAATTTCCATCATAACTTTGAAAGTTTATGGATCTGATTCATGAAACTTGTACATAAAGAGTAATCAAGTATCACTGAACATCCTGTTCGAGTTTCAGGTCACATGATCAAGGTCAAAGGTCATGTAAGGTCAATGAACTTTGGCCATGTTGGGGTTTTTTGTTGAATAACCATCATATCTCTGTAAGTTTATTGGTCTAGTTCATAAAAAGTGGACATAAGAGTAACCATGTATCACTGAACATCTTGTGCGAGTTAGAGTAGTATTCAAAGTGAGCACTGCTGCTACATGTATATTGAACCGCGTGATGCAGGTGAGACGGCCAGAGGCATTCCACTTGTTTAATATTATCATCATCATCCTGACATCCTCATCATCATCATCATCATCATCATAGTCATTATCATCCTGATCATCATCATCCTCATTATCATCCTCGTCCTCATCATCATCAATATCACTATCAAGCTACCATCTTACAATGTGTCTTGAGAGTATTAAAATTGGTAGGGTTTCACAGAATTCAAAACTGGGCGTTGTGGCGTGCGCCTGTAATCCAAGCTTTGGGGAAGTTACAAATTGATGCAGAGGTTCGAGGTTCGAGCCCTGGTCACGTCTTTCGGATGGTGACGTTAAAGGTGGTCCCAGGCATAAATAATCATATCTGATTGATACACGTCTGACAAAACTCAAATACACACACACTTACATTCATAATGCCAAGTCTGTGAATCAGTTCAAAACCCTACTCAAAACCTACCTGTTTAATAGATGATTCACAGTTGTTGGTCGGTCAATTGGAGGTGCACACCAGTTTCTATTTTTTTATTATTAGTATAGTTTCATTAGCTGTGTCATATTTTGTTTTAAATCCCAAGTACAAACAATAAACTGAACACAGTGTGCTTAGAAACACCAGTAGTTAAGCTCCTTAAAAATCATCGTCATCACCACCACCACCATCATTTTCATCATAATCATCACAATCATCATCATTATAATCACTGTTATCGTAATTATCACCACGTTTATAATTATCATTAATATCATCATTATTAATTTCATCCTCATCATCATTATAGTTATTATTTTATATCATTTTCTATTTATTCCTTCACAGTGTGTGGTTAACGAGCTTGCAAAGGATCACGTCAGCTGCCTGGTTCATAACTGGTTCAATCTTTCACTCCCTCTCCGGGGTTCAGACGCTGAGGAGAGGTTACCTAAAGGGTCAAAGGTCATGGCAAAGGTCACCAAGATTCAAGCAAAGAATGGGATCCTCGCAATCCAGGGTACTCCAACAGAAGAAAGGTATGATATAAAATTAAGCTATTTGGTAATTAGCATTTTAGCAAGATTTTGCAATGGCCTCTCTGTTTTCTTTAGCTTCATATATACTCTACTAATTTTTTTTTGAAAGAGGATGTTACAAATTTGTCTGGAATGCCAATCAGTAATATTAAACTCTATAAAAGGATTTACTGCATAGACCAGGTGACATAACATAGAGGTTATGTTAATTAACAATTTGGAAAGCTTCTGTTACATTGTCCACTTTGAACTACTTATTAATTGACTATTATTTGGCTTGTTGCCAAATAGCACACATTGCTGAAACACTTTGTTGTTATTTTTGTGGGCTAATAAGCATCTTTGCAGGCTGATGTTGCAATTTTGCACATTCGTACAATTAAATTAAACAATTGTAATAATTAGCTTTCTCCCGTACCTTCAAATTAGATAAGTTAATAAAAGGTAATAGTTCTTGGATAACATCTACATAATAATAATATTATCAATGACACAATATGAAAATATTGAATTAAAGAAATAGATGTGAAAACAATAATCATTGTTATACCCCCGAGATTAATTCAGCATGCAAAGAATAAGCATATGAATGATCATGCTCATCTCAATGATTTGAATAGCACTCTTCTTGTTCCGCCAATGACCTCCTACTGATGGGCAAATTGTAATTACAAAAATGGCTTCTCATGCAATGTTTATATACTCATACAAATGTTTCTACACATACAAAATTACTACCCTAGTTTTAGTAATGATAATAATAATAATAATTATTAACCCTAAATAGACTGGGCTATTTCGACGCCTAAAAAGACTGGGGGGGGGCTGATTCAGCCCCCCCTTATGATCTCAGCCGTTGATCGCGCGATCGCGACGAAAATTGGCACACGCGTTACCCATGGCATTATCTACAAAACTGTAACATCAAATTCGGCAAAAAATCTCATGTCTCATTAATTATGCTAATTTATGCGTAAAATCGTAAGTTTGCTCTAATTAATAAAATAATGCCCCTGAAATGCTAATTTTTGTTTCACATACTCTAGATAGGCATCTGATCAAATTGATTTTAAAAAAATTTCAAAATCAAATTTATTTTCTTATGTATTCTATTGTTTTCTAAATTTCTTATGTATTTCTTTGTTTTTCGACTTTTTGTTTTTTATTGTTTTTTCAATGGAAATTGTTGGGGACTTTATTTTGACCATAAACAAGATAAAATTAATTGATTTTAAGCAGTAAAAGGAAAAATAATGAAACATTTATGAATTTTGGCTAAGAACACTATTTGCATTGGATTTGTACACAAATTCACGTTTTTGAGTAATTTTGGGTCTGCATGCACTTACGAAATGCTGCGTAATTTTGGAACCGCGTACCCGGGGGTCACAATTTTGGTCTCAAAAGTTGCGCGAGACTTGAAAGTAAAAAGTCAGCGAGCGACGTGGTCAAAAAATTTCGCGCAGCGGATTTATCGCGAAAAATGTCGAGGGGGGGCTGAATCAGCCCCCCCCCCAGTCTTTTTAGGGTTAAACTTATATCGTGCCAAATCCACTCTGTAGAGTGCTCAAGGCGCTTTTTAGGAAATTATAAAAGAAATTAAGAAGATTTGTTTTGAGGTAATGTTTGAAAGTAAGAAAGGGTAGTTTTGGGGACAAGATGGTCTCACCAGGGGTTGTTTCATGGAGCTATAAAGTTATATAAGATTTTACATTGAGTGCAAAATCAGATTTCAAATGATTTAGATTCTCATCAGCAAACATGGAAAAACAATCTTTTTCTAAATCACAGTTCCTGTTGTTCAAATTCACAAGTATCTGAATACAAAGCTTTATTATTGTTATCAATAATTTTGTTACACTTTGTTGAAATACCAATACAAATTTTTGGTATCTCATTTTAAAGCAAAGAACATGTTACCTATTTTTGTTAAAGAGAAATGCCAATAGTTGCAGTAAACAGTGATTTCATGAGAAAGTCTGTAAAACCAGGCTTAATTGTCAGTACATCATCGAGGATGTAGATCTGGTACAGTCACATAACCTGAACTTTGTGAAATCTTGAAATCTACGCTAGAAATATTCACACTGAAGATCGCTAACATAGATAAGCGCTCGTGGGACAGTGTATTATTATTGCTTTGAATGTCGTGCCCGACGCTTGACCCGAATCCTGTGCTTATTTGCTAATTTCTCAGCAATTACACAATTTCTTCCAGAATCCTTTGGCACATGTTCTTTATTTATACAAACAACATTTTGGTGGTCATTTCATTGGATTCTGTACGAACTCATTTTGATATCGTTACCAAAACTGGCATTTACCTTTAAGTTTCACTTGTAACCTAACTAATAAGTAGATGACCTCACCCCCCCCCCCCTTTGGAATATACTCTGAGACAATTTGAAAAAAAGGGTTTAATACAAATAATTCCAGCTAAGAAAGAGGTATTATGGATGTCAATATTTACGTTTAGATTTCTCTTTTCTGCAATGTGTTTACAGAATTGTCCTAAATACAAATATTATTTTCTGTTTGTATTGTCAGGTTCTCAGATTTGCCGCTTGTGGACCCATTAAAACAGGATGTTTCTGATGGCGAAGGTGCAGAAGATACCGCAATGGAGACAGATGCTCCTGAGAAAAGAAAACATGACAGTGGTTTCATAAGCGACCCAGAAAACAGTGCAAAGCTCCCTCTAGAGTCGACAAGTGAGAATGATGGAGAGAATGTTGGAAAGAAGAAGAAAAAGAAGAGGAAAACTGAGGATAGACAGATGGATGACATCGTTGTTAAAGTAGAACCAGATCTTGATGTTAGTGCTGACGGAGGGATGGAAGGAATTATTGAAGGAGAATGTATAGAGGGAAAGAAGAAGAAAAAGAAAAAGAAGGATAAAAAAAGGGGAAATGAGATGAACGATTCATTATTAGAGACGACGATGAAGAAGGAGCCAGGCTGGTCACTGGATGAGGATAGTACTAACGTCGTTGATGATGGATCGAACGTAGAGCAAATCTTGGAGAAAAAGAAGAAAAAGAAAAAGAAATCAAACATGGATGGTGATGTGGAAAGCATCGTTGTGAAGACAGAGGTCATTGATCCAGAAGAATTAATCGACGATGTAAGTCAGTCGGGCAAAAAGAAGAAGAAAAAGAAGCACAAAGAGAGGGTATCTGAGAATTGTGATCATAATATGAGCAAAGCCGTTGAACCTACCAGTGAAATCAGAATCAAGATAGAGCCAGGATCGGATGATGATCAGATGAGAGAAAAGAAAGTGAAAAGTAAAAAGCATAAGCAAAGACACATTGACCATCAAATATCAGAATCTGATGGTGAGAGTGAAGGACAAATTGAAAAGCAAAACAAATTGAAGAGGAAACACAGTGATGTGTTCTGCAATGTGAACGGAGGTGGTGATCATGGTGAAAGGACTACACAAAATGAAATACATGGGACTAATGAAGGAATTGACAGTGTTCCCAAGAAGAAAAAGAAGAAAAAGAAACACATTAAGGAAGAGGTCATATAAAACTGGTCTGTTTTATCAAAGTAAAATATATTACGAAACAACCCAAATTCATTTTGATGTCTTCCATTTCTTGCACTCTCTAAAGGCAAGTATGAACTAAAATTAAAAAATGTCTTTCGTGATTTTAAAATACACACGGCTGTCCATCCACTTGAGTACCAAGTTTTCCATGATAAGATAAACTGAATTAATGGAATTCTAGAAGAAATGGAATTCACAGAAATTCACAAAAAGCACAATTTTCAGGCAAATAATTTGAGTTACCAAATATGCATTGAAAATCATGAAAATCAAACCAAATTCCCATACACAAAATTCAGCATGAGTGCCTCTGTTATTAGCCTATAATCTAGGTGAACACTGGAGCTCATGTCTTTGCTGTTTTACTCAACTAAGCAAAAAGTCTGATGTGACAAGACCACAAACAGTGACTGCATCTATTTGTAGTCTTTCACATTAGACTCATAGCAGGGGTCCGTTGCAGAAAGAGTTGCGTTTAAACGCAAGTCAAAAAATCAATCGCAAGTCCCAAATGCGCGCTGTTGATTGGTTGAAAATCAAGTTGCGCATGATTTTTAGACTTGCGATTGATTGCAACTCTTTCTGCAACGGGCCCCTGGGGAAAGATAGCTACAGTATCCATCTAGATTATAAGCTACTGTCACAATTACATATCTCACACCAAATGGTGGAACTGTTCAAACTTATAATCGGGTAATAATGGATAATTTTCTTGAAAATGTCAGAAAGCTGGCCAACTTCAATTTTTGAAGAAATATGATATTTATATAATCTTTCTTGCATAGATACATGTGTAAATTATGTATTACGCCATTTAGCAGAACAGTGAATAAAGTGCCTCACAACCAAATTTATCATTGACTGGCCAAATATCACATTTATTGAGTGTTTCAACCTTTTTTGGGGGGATACAGAAATATTGTATTCCTTGGGGAATACTGTGGTACATTGAATTATCAGACATGCTCCTTTGAAAAAAAAAGTTGTATGATTGTTCTTTCCTTACTCCCCCCCCAAAAAAAAAAAAAATTGTGGGCTACATTGAATTATTTAAAAAAATGCAAATTTTTAGGTAGATTTGCCACTTTTTATTCCTATTTCACCCCTCCTTACTCATTATTTTTGCCACTCCACTTATCTCTGCCTCCTTTTTATCACCTTCCCTTCCCATCTGTGGCTGCCCCCAATCTCATTTTGGCAGCTTCCCGCGCCCCTTGTGGATGCGCGTTTTTTACCTTATTGTCTACGCGCTGCGCTAATTAGTTTTAAGTCTCTTTACCAGTGATTCTTCCGATAATTAAAGATAATTCTTTGTTTTTACATTATTTGAATTGTTAATCGAACGAATTGGATCATAATTCTTGTGTATAATAGTAGTTTATATTTTCCAACACTTTCTCGGTCTAACTTGCCAATTCAGTGTAATTATAAAACATATTTTTCTTGATTATATTTTTATGATATCAATGCGCGCAAAGTGCCATGACAACCCAAAATAACTATTTTCTTGATTTTGTCACTTTGCTGTTATTTGACCTATAGAAGGAGGCCTTTGTTTACGGCTCCTCTGCAAAATCTGTTATAACATTTACTGCCATGCACACGTTATTTATGTCCAGCCAACGAGGTGAGTTGGATCGAAAGAAGTTTTATTCATGATATTGCTGTTATAAATTATTAATCAATTCTTTATTTTCATGTAACATTATTCTAATGATTGTGGAATATTATGGATATTTATGTTTCGGAACTTGGTTGATATTGATGTGCTTTTGTTTAAATTACGTAATTGTACTTGAAACTTAGTGACATGACATTTGGTTATGAATGATGAGAATTAGTTAAGAATTATTGTATGAATTGTTATATGATTGTATATGTCTTGTTTGAAATGTCATAGTTGAGGAAATTTCACTAAAAGAGTAATTTAATAAGACTTGATTAATATGTTTAATTAGAAAAGATATATCATTGCAATGTTATGAGATATGAAATTAATTGTTTTAATTGTTCAATGTTTGTTACAGTTTCACGGCACTGTTTGGAAATAAACTTTCAACATCCGTCTAAACGTTGGATCTTTTGACTTTGTGTAAATAACTTGGTGGCAGTTACAGTGAAACTCGATGGACATTGAATCCTGTCCAACAAGTACCGGTATGCTTAGATGATCGTGTAGATGTATCAAGCTGAGCCATTCGATGTCAACCAGTGCATTCGGTCCCTTCAAGCCATCGGTTAAGGCGCATCGCGGGATATTCGGCAACTGAGTGACGGCTTCAAAACCTTGGAAACACATCTAGATCTACAACGCATCCCAGAACTTTAAAGATGTCAAAGAACCAATGAACGAGAACTAGAACTATAGGCTTAGAATTATAACAATTAATTGAAGTAGACAAACAACGAACTGAAGCAAGAGTTACAACCGGACTAATTTTATTTTATTGCATCTACATGTAAGTCGATCGTATCATGATTCGTCTTCAGTAAGTCATACCATTCTATTTATTTCTTTTCATCAGTTTGCAAATGATTGATATAATTCATATATCTCATTATATTTTCTAAATTCATATTTCGGTCTTTGAGATATTTTGCCGAGAAATTATTTGAATGCATTCTTCTCAATTTTGAAGTTTGATGGAGTATCTGTTACTTGCAATTTAACTCCAGATTATTTTGCGGAAGCTAAATTTCAATCTTTGCTATATGATTCAACAATTTCCATTTCTATGTTGAGAAGTCAGATGTAACTATATATTGTCCATTTGGAATTTCTATGCTTTTTTTATGAAGAATATATACAATAGGTTCCCTGTTGTGATTCAGCAAGTTGATTATTGAATTAATGCCCTCATCGGTAGCATGGATATTCATGTAGACATAGATAGCATGTCTGTAGAGAATATGCGCCGTTCTGCTCGCATAAAGAAACTAACAGAAAAAGCAATCATGCAAAAGAAAGATGATGAGTTGCAGGGCAAATTTTATTCAGAACACCTTGACCTGCTAACAACCCTAAAGGACACTGATAGATTGCTCTCTTCAGTCCCCATTAACGAAAATGAACTTTCTCTGCGGAAATCTGATATTTCTGCAAGATTCGATTCTCTGCGAAAAGTTGCAAGTGAACTTGAAGAAATTCAAGGCGGTGTGAATGAGGACATAGCCAAGCATTTAGATGAGCTTTCCCCAATTATTGTAGACACAATTTCAAAAATTGTGGTTGCCGTTTCTGAATCACGACGGGAAACATTCATTGAAGCACCCTCTGTTTCAAAGAAGTCTGCTGCGTCTAAGATGTCGAAAATGTCTACAATTTCTTCAAAAAGGGCAGTTGTAGTAGCTGAAGCGGCAGCATTGCAAGAGAAACTTGCTGCTCACAAGCGCCAGAATGAATGCCAGATGGTGTTAGAACGCCTCGAGATGGAAGAAGATGCTCGAAGGAAAGAAGCATCACTCAAGATAGAACAGCTACGAAGAAAACTAGAAGAGGAACGCCTAGAAGGTGAACTAAAGGCACAGGAGGCAATGATAAGAGTGTATGACGAAGTAGAAGATGATGGTGCGTCAACAGATACGATGAGATCGACAAAACAATTGATTAAATCCCCTAATCAAGATGACAAAAGGGTTAAGTCGCAAAAACATGACGCCTCCATTGATCCTCCTCTCACAAAGAGCAAGGCCTTAAATCCTGATTCACCTGTCTTCCAGCCATCTCATTCTTCAAGCGAGGCCCAACAGAATGAAAGTCTAGCAGAAGTTCTCACTCGAACGATGACACTTAGTCGGTTACCAATTCCTGAGCCTCCAGTATTTATGGGTGATCCTCTCCAATATCCTAACTGGCTATCAGCTTTCACAACTTTAATTGAATGTCGTGGAATTCCCTCTGGTGAAAGGATACACTACCTAAGAAAGTACATTGGAGGATCAGCAAGAGAGGCTGTCAGCGGCTTCTTTTTGCTGAGGTCTGAGAAAGCATATGAACAAGCCAGAGAAATACTTGAGAAGCGTTTCGGCAACCCCTTCACCATTTCAGAAGCCTTTCGATCCAAACTTGACTCGTGGCCAAGGATCGGCAATAGGGATTCCAAAGGCCTTCAGAAACTTTCAGATTTCTTGCAACAATGTCTTCAAGCATCATCAGAAATCAAAGACTTGGAAATCTTGAATGACATTCGGGAGATGAGCAAAATTTGCATGAAACTTCCGGATTGGATTGTACACAGATGGAATCGCACGGTAGCGAAAGTCAAGAAAGACAATGGCAGGTATCCATCATTCAGAGAATTTGTCTCATTTCTATCAGAAGAAACTGATATTGCCAATGATCCGTATGTTACATATGACACAGTAAAGGCAGGAAAAGACAAGAATCATAACGATGCTTTCCAGATACAGGAAGAAAGCAAGAATCCTACATCTCGTCAACAAAGGACAACCTTCTCTGTAGCCAGCAAGACAAGCACTACCCAGAAGACATGTGTCCTCTGCAAACGGCAGAATCATGGGTTGAATGAGTGCTGGGACTTCAATCAGAAAACTTTGGAGCAAAGGAGAGATTTAGTGAAGAAAGAAGGTCTTTGCTTCGGATGTCTCTCCAAAGGTCATATGTCAAAGCAGTGTCAAAAAAGGGCTGAGTGCAAGAAGTGCAACAAGCGCCACCCAACAAGTCTACACAATGAGACACTAAATCAGCTGTCTACGGAAAGAAAACATGATCAAAGTGAGGCACAGTCTACTCAGACCAAAGAAGTTACCAAGGAGAAAGAAGCTTCTTGCAACAGAGTCAGGTCAGATGTAGATGTTTCTCTCACATCGATGGTGCTGCCTGTTTACCTATCTAGTTTGGATGACCCTCAGAAGGAGATACTAGTATATGCCTTACTAGATACGATGTCGGATACAACATTTATCACAGATAGTATTGGAAATGACCTACAGGTGTCCTCTGAAACTGCGATGTTAAGTTTGACTACAATGACAGATTCCAAGACAATTCCATGTAGGAAATTCAAGAATCTTGTCGTTCGAGGTTTTAAGTCAGCAGTAAAGATACCTCTTCCTGCTGCATACTCCAGGGACTCCATCCCTCTTGATGAAGCTCATATCCCCACAGAAGAGACAGCCAACAAGTGGACTCACTTAAACAATATCTCGAACCAGCTCGCACCAAAGCAAGATTGCCCCATAGGTCTGCTCATTGGATACAATTGTGCCCGGGCTCTTGCACCAAAGAATTGCATTCTTGGAAAGAATGATGAGCCATTTGCAGTAGAGACGGAGTTGGGATGGAGCATCGTCGGTGGTTCTCAGAACGACTCCACAGAGAGCTTTGACACGATTGGGCAGACATATCGTACTGTCAATGTGAAGGTAGCAGATCCTAGTCTGACAGACAGTCAGTCTAATGTGAAGTACATTTACAAGACACAGTTAAAGGAAGTTACTGCTGGAGACTTCCTTCAGATGATGGAAAGAGACTTTCATGAATTAGACAGAAAGGAAACGATGTCCCAGGAAGACAAGAAATTTCTAAAGATCATCAAAGATGGAATCCACCAAAGGGATGATGGATATTATGAAATGCCCTTACCTTTCAAGAAGGGTGAACCTGATCTGCCTGACAATCGGAAAGCTGCTATGAGCCGACTTCACGGATTGAAAAATCAGTTCCTGAAGAGACCAAAGTACCATGAACACTACATGACTTTCATGAATGAGATTCTTAAGCGAGGTGATGCTGAGAAGATTCCCACAGATGAAGTGTCTACTTCAAGCAGTTGGTATATACCACATCATGGTGTATATCACCCTAAAAAGCCGAACAAAGTCAGGGTCGTATTCGACTGTAGTGCTCGATACCAAGGAACCTGTCTGAATGATCATCTTCTACAAGGGCCCGACCTGATCAATCCCCTTATCGGAGTTCTGTGTAGATTTCGCCAAGCACCTATAGCCTTCACTTGCGACGTAGAAAAGATGTATCACCAGTTCCGTGTGACGAAGGAACATCAAGACTATCTCCGTTTCCTGTGGTGGGAGGATGGGGATCTCTCTAAGCCCCCAGTGGATTATCGAATGAAGGTCCATCTCTTTGGAGCCACTTCTTCTCCGGGATGTGCAAACTTCGGGCTGAAGCAAATAGCAGAAGACCACAAAGTCCTTGGTGTAGAAGCTGCAGAATTCTTGAAGAGGAATTTCTACGTCGATGATGGCCTAAAATGTGTATCCTCTGAAGAAGATGCCATTGACCTTATCAAGAAGGCAGTGTCTATGTGTGCCAAAGGTAACCTGCGTCTTCATAAGTTTGTCTGCAACAATCAACGAGTGACAAGCAGTATCCCTGAATCGGAACGAACTGTTGTTGCAAAGACTAGTCTGGAACTCGGTCAACAAGGCTCCACATCAATTGAAAGAGCACTTGGGATACAATGGTGCATCAACTCAGATGAATTCTGTTTCAGACTAACCCTCAAAGATCATCCCCTGACAAGACGCGGGATTCTTGCCACCGTTGCTTCCATTTACGACCCACTCGGTTTGATTGCACCTGTGGTTCTTGTTGGAAGACAGATTGTCCAGGAAATGTGTAGACAAAAGATGGACTGGGACCATCCTGTTCCTGAAGATCTCCGTCCACAATGGGAAAAGTGGAGACTTGAGATTCTGAAACTTCCCAAAGTTACCATCCCTCGTTGCTTCGAACCACAAGACTTTGGGACACCTCAGGAAGTGCAGCTCCACCACTTTTCAGACGCCTCCTTATCAGGATATGGTCAGTGCTCCTACGTGCGTCTAAAGGATGAAAATGGCAAGGTCCACTGCTCCTTAGCCATGGCAAAGGCAAGAGTGACTCCTCTAAAGCCAACAACAATCCCAAGGTTAGAACTACAGGCAGCTACCTGCTCCGTAAGAATTGCTAGTATCCTAAATGATGAACTTGACTACGATTCTCTCACGCACTACTTCTGGACAGACTCAAAAGTTGTTCTTGGCTACATATACAACGAGACTAGGCGCTTCCATATGTATGTTGCCAATCGTGTTGAACGCATACTTCAGACTTCATGCCCAGAACAATGGAATTATGTATCCAGTGCTGAGAATCCTGCTGATCATGCTTCTCGAGGATTGACGACAGAAGAAATGCTATCATCCAACTGGCTTACAGGACCTACCTTTCTTTGGAAGAGTGAGATTCCTACACAAGATGTCGATGTTGAGGTTTCTCCTGACGATGTTGAAGTGAAATCAGCAGCTACTGTTCATGTTACACAGGTAGAGAACTTCACATCTTTCGAAGATAGATTGACTCGGTTCTCCAGTCTTCATAATGCAGTGTCAGCAGTTGCAGTGATAGTAAAGTGCTGCTACAGAAAGAAGGACCTGAGCATTGATGAAGTAGAAGCAAGACGAATAGCGGAAAGGAATATTATCCGTGCAATTCAGAAAGAAGCATTTCGTGAAGAAAGGAAGCAAATCAAGTCAGATCCCTCAGTCGGTTCAAAGTCCAACTCATTGAAGCAGCTTGACCCTTTCCTTGATAATGACAATCTTCTACGGGTGGGAGGTCCGTTGAAAAAGGCCGAGATGATGTATGGTGCAAAACATCCTATCATCCTACCAAAGCGAAGCCATCTATCCAACCTCGTTGCCTTGCACTATCATCAAAGAACTGCACATCAAGGAAGAAATCTGACCATCAATGCCATTCGTTCCAGTGGATATTGGATCATTGGTTGCAGGAGTATTGTCTCATCTCTAATCAGCAAGTGTGTAATCTGTATCAAATCCCGAGGCAAGCCAAGAGGACAAAAGATGGCCGATCTACCTCAGGATAGAGTAGACCCTTCTCCTCCTTTCACCTACTGTGGACTTGACTGTTTTGGTCCCTTTACTATCAAGGAAGGAAGAAAGGAGATAAAGCGATATGGGCTCATTCTTACCTGTATGGCTATGAGGGCCGTACATATCGAAATGCTAGACGATCTGTCCACCGATGCATTTCTCAATGGACTAAGATGCTTCATTGCTATCCGGGGAAATGTTCGCCTCATTCGTTGTGATCAAGGATCTAACTTCATTGGAGCCAAGCATGAATTGAAAAAAGGCCTCCGTGAATTAGATGGAGATTGCGTTGCCACTCAATTACTGAAACTTGACTGCGAATTCAAGATGAACCCTCCTTCTTCAAGTCACATGGGAGGAATCTGGGAACGACAAATCAGGAATGTCAGAAATGTTCTCGATGGAATACTAGAACAGTCAGGAACTCAACTAAATACATCCTCTCTTCGAACGTTCCTGTACGAAGCTATGGCTATCATCAATAGCAGGCCATTGACAGTTGAAGATCTGGAATGCGCGGATGGTCCACTCCCCTTGACTCCGAATCATGTCTTGACCATGAAGTCAGGTATTGTGATGCCCCCACCAGGAAAATTTGAGAGAGAAGACCTCTATCTCTCAAAAAGATGGAGACGTGTGCAATACTTAACAGATCTCTTTTGGATTCGTTGGAAGAAAGAGTATCTTCACACCCTCCAAACCAGGAAGACCTGGCCAAAACAACAGCGAAACTTCGAAGTAAATGACATAGTCATGCTACGAGACGATGGTCTTTGTAGAACACACTGGAGTATAGCCAAGGTTGTTCAGACTTTCGTAAGCGATGATGGCTTCGTTCGTCGAGTTAAACTTCTCAAGGCAACTCCGGACTTAGACAAGAATGGAAAACCTCTCCAAAAGAGAACTGTGCTTGAAAGACCTGTCCACAAGTTGATCTCCTTAGTCCCTAACTCCGACTAAGTTTACCCCTTTGACTCTTTCACTGATATCATTTTGTCTTATGGTTGTTATATACATATATATATTTACATATAGACAACCCTTTTTATTTGCCTATCTTTGAGTGACTTGTGTAAGAGATTTCTTACCTGATATTTATGGTGATTATATTTTTTGCTATTGATTGTACTTTAATGTGTTTTATTCACATTCTGGATATTATGTGTGTATCTATACATATATATAATATTCAAAACAAAAAACAAAGAAAAAAAAATCAAAGAAGATTTTTGGGTGGGAGTGTGGCTGCCCCCAATCTCATTTTGGCAGCTTCCCGCGCCCCTTGTGGATGCGCGTTTTTTACCTTATTGTCTACGCGCTGCGCTAATTAGTTTTAAGTCTCTTTACCAGTGATTCTTCCGATAATTAAAGATAATTCTTTGTTTTCACATTATTTGAATTGTTAATCGAACGAATTGGATCATAATTCTTGTGTATAATAGTAGTTTATATTTTCCAACACTTTCTCGGTCTAACTTGCCAATTCAGTGTAATTATAAAACATATTTTTCTTGATTATATTTTTATGATATCAATGCGCGCAAAGTGCCATGACAACCCAAAATAACTATTTTCTTGATTTTGTCACTTTGCTGTTATTTGACCTATAGAAGGAGGCCTTTGTTTACGGCTCCTCTGCAAAATCTGTTATAACATTTACTGCCATGCACACGTTATTTATGTCCAGCCAACGAGGTGAGTTGGATCGAAAGAAGTTTTATTCATGATATTGCTGTTATAAATTATTAATCAATTCTTTATTTTCATGTAACATTATTCTAATGATTGTGGAATATTATGGATATTTATGTTTCGGAACTGGGTTGATATTGATGTGCTTTTGTTTAAATTACGTAATTGTACTTGAAACTTAGTGACATGACATTTGGTTATGAATGATGAGAATTAGTTAAGAATTATTGTATGAATTGTTATATGATTGTATATGTCTTGTTTGAAATGTCATAGTTGAGGAAATTTCACTAAAAGAGTAATTTAATAAGACTTGATTAATATGTTTAATTAGAAAAGATATATCATTGCAATGTTATGAGATATGAAATTAATTGTTTTAATTGTTCAATGTTTGTTACAGTTTCACGGCACTGTTTGGAAATAAACTTTCAACATCCGTCTAAACGTTGGATCTTTTGACTTTGTGTAAATAACTTGGTGGCAGTTACACCATCTATCTCCCATTCTTTCTTCCCCTCTTCCCCTTTCTCTTGTTTCTTTCCCATCTGTTCACACCTTTCAAAATCCTCTCTGCTTTTCTGTTGTACCAATATTTTCCTGCAATCTTAAATTGTCCCCATCTAATTCCTTGGTCACATATGTTCTACGGCGGCCATAATGGCGAGTCAAAAACAGCCCTTTTATCATTTTTTGTACCAACTAAAGATGGGTGGTTTGAATAAAACTGCTGTTTTCAACTTGCCGTAGAGCAAATGTGACCAAGGTATTAATGTTCATACTCAATGATTTATACCTAGGTAACATTTGCTCTATGACAGCTGTAAGGCAAGTCCTATATACATGGTACAAAAAAGTAAAAAGGGCTGTTTTTCACTTGCTGCAGAGCAAATGTGACTGAGGTAGTAAAAAGAACAGCAAAACAAAAAGGCAGAGTATCATAATTGAGCATTTTTATTATATTTATTTCATTAATAAATCAAATAAAATGACATGTTAAGGAAGATATGTCCGAATCACATACATTTGTTGTGCATTTTTCATTATATGAGCAATACATTATCATTATACACCATACATACATACATGTATTATCAGCCCAATTATATTCTGACTGATCATTTTTATATCTTTCAATAAACAAAATATTGGATGAATGTAGAGATAGTAAATGCGATAAAACAATGAGCTTCTCAATATGTATTATCAATAAAGTGTAACACATAATATATACAGATCTTTTACATTCGTCACAAATCTGCAATACTGATGAAGGTTTAACGGACCCAAAAAACAGACTAGTCTACAGAATTACTTAAAAACGATAAGTAGACAGTTTATGTAAGCAGAATTGTATATTTTTTAGAACAATTGTGGAGAGTGGGCAAAGTGGAATAGGAGAATTGACAACAGAGAGAGAGCGAGAGAGAAAGAAGGTTGGAAGGGAGAATGCCTGAAGAGAAAGGAGCCTAGCTGGAGAAAATGAGCGAGGGATAGTAAGACTGGAAAATTTATCAAAGACCCTGTTTAACATCGTTCTGTGCAAGCCTTGCAGGTAACTATTTCTGCTACCTGCAGGTCACCCACATTGACAGTATCTAGCACATATCTTCATGCAGTTGTCCACAGGAGCACACGCAAGTCTGAATGCAGAAAAGTTTTGAACATGCTAAAAATTTGTTGCAGGCAATCACCCGCAAAGTTTGCAAAGAACGATGTGATAGAGCCTTAACCCTAACCAGACAGGGCTTTTTTGTTCTATGCTGTATCAATAGCATCAATACTGTAGTTGAAATATGCACGGTGAATCGAAAATAATGAACAGGTAAGCCCTCTTCACTATCTCTGAAAGGCCCTATGGCATTGTAAAGAAACAAACTCTCATATGAACCCTACAGAAAAATGGAAAACGATATAAGTTCTGGGCAATGTGGAGTAAACAAACGGACAAGAATCACAATACATATAAAACAGTTTATAGACACTTGGATTAAAATTATGCAACATATTCTTGCCAAAGTTTACAATACAAATGCAATGGTTACAAAAACAATATTCGATGAAATTACCTTTGTACATTTCCGATATTTAGCAAATGGTCATAAATCTCAACTGTATAAAGCCATCAATGTCATAATTCCTTCAGTATGGAATGAAGAGAAGTACACTGATTTATCAAAACATACATCATATTTCGAAAACACTAAACAGACACGTGTTATTATAGATGTTGGTGATGTTGGCTTTCCATAGATATGACTGACTGAATCAATTGCAACTCTGATTTATCAAAACATACATCCTATTTAGTAAACACTAAACAGACACATGTATTCTTGATGTTGGATTTCCATAGATTTAATAAATTGTAACTCATTGCAAGACAGGGCCGTGGGGATAGAAAGGAGAAAATTAGAGTAAGACATATGGGAGTAAATGCATGAGTTAGGCAGACAAGAATGTGAGGAGAAAGAAAAAGAGAAATAAGGAAAGAAAATGAATAGGAGTAAGAAAAATAACAGAAGGGAGAAGAGAAAAGAGCAAGATGAAAGAAGACAAAAAAGGAAAAGTAAATGAAAAAAAAAAGAGTTCAGAGAGCGAGTGAGTGACAAGATGGAGAAAGGAAAGGTTTAAAAAAATAATAAAGCAGAAAGATAAAATATACCTCTGCTATCCTATAAACACACTTAAATATTTGAGAATATTTAGCGATAAACTTGCATTGATAGGCATGTTTGCATTGTCCAAGGCAATAAATGTTTCATTAGAAAACAGTAAATACATTCATTCCAAGAAGTTTGGAAAACTCATAATGACATCTTACACATACTGTAGTGTGGCAACAAGTTTCTTATATGAATTAAAGTAATCCCATTGAACAAACATACCTAATATCGAAATTACCAGCATTATAATACACAACAGACCGTGTGCCCTACGCATCCAAATAGACAAGTTTTTAGTTACATCACGGACAATTTTGGTCAAATGACCTTTCATTTCTTTCATTATGATAGGCAGATTTCAAAGCAAGATATAACATGTATGCCTTACATAACAAGATGAAGAAATTGAATTATACCAGGTGACTAGAATAGCATGCCAATGAAGACTCCATGAAGCTATTTGTTGCATTCTGTTTTGAATGCATATTAAAGCATGCTGTACAACGTACTTGGCAAACTGAAATACCAGTCGTTCGTGGACGCATTTTTTTTCTTTGTGGATGTAAATAAAAAACACAATTGGAAAGAATATATGAATAATCAAGACGCAAAAGTTGGTGCTTATCTCATTAAATTTTTAAACCATGTCACTTTAGTACCAATGACCTTCCTCTGATCAAACGCAGAATGGAATTACGAACAGGCTTATTAGCACTGGAGTCTTTATGCTCCATGTAATACATAAAGTACATTTTGAGGTGTTTTTCCAATACACTATAACTATTTATTGAAACAGTTTGAATGAAAGTAATCAAATTTTTTTTTCGTTGATAAGAAAAGGCATACATTTTCATCGAGATGCAATATTTGCAGCTATATACATGTTAGATATGGAGTCATGACAGTTATACTTCTTGTGAAAGGAAAAAAGTAGAATAATCACAAAAATGTTTTACTAGCTATTAGTATCACTTACATATACAGCTATATCAATGAATATACACATACTATAATTTATTTCAAAAAGTTTCATGAACATACAATAAGGATACATGTAAGTTGTTAATTTACATGACAGGTAAAATGTATAAATGTCGATTTTTGCTCTTTCTCCTTGTTTATTCATTTAATAACCATGAAACCCTGTGATTGTTTTGCAAAATAAAACTGACTTAAAATTTATGTTTATATTTGACCTCTCCACATTTTGGGTTTAATACGCACATTTTCAGGCAATAAAATTTTTTGATTTATCATTTATACATTTTGGCACATGCAAAGTTTGAACATATGCAGTTTTGCTTTACACAGAATTGTTTACAAATTAAATACCTTACTTATGCAGTTTTGCAGCTATGCTATGCTCTGCATTATACAATACTTTCATCCCAAATAAACCAGCTTTTAACTTAAGCAAAAACTTCATAAATGCAAAATTTGACTTAAAAGTTATGACCTAGGCAAATATGTTGCTTAAGCACTTATGAAACTTCAAAGTTTTCGTTTATGGTAAGTTTAATGAAAATATTAGGAAGACCAGCATACACACAATTTAACCCTACATTATTAAGTTCATGTAAGATTGGCTAAAATCTATCACTTAAAGAAGCTAATCACCAATAATTCAAACAATTTTGAAGAGAAATTACATATTTTTTCTGCTGAGTTGCTGAATTTACAATTATTACTTAAAATCATTATCTAAGAAAATCATGCCATACACTTAATTAGAATGTAAACTACATTTCATGCTAGAATATTATGACAAAATATTGCTTCAGTATTGTATTATCCACTACAATTTTTACTTTAAAAAAAGCTTAATATGTATCCTTAACTTTATTAATGTTAAACTTACTTAACATGAATTCCCTTAGAGTACGAAGCTAATATGCTGCATTGCATTAAATAATGAACATGGCCTGTATTCTACAACGAGGTTTCACTTAGACTGTGGTCTAACTCTCTGCCAAAATTATGGGAATCAAAACATGTCAAAATTTGTTCACATGGTATTTAAGTTAACAGTGCTCCTTTTTCCTAATTCTTTAACCCTACGTTATTCATGTAAGATTGGCTAAAATCTATCACTTAAAGAAGCTAATCACCAATCATTCAAACCGTTTTGCTCCATTTTCATAATTCATTAACGGTGAAGAAAATCTTATTAAACCTTCCAAGACAGTTAGGAATGATTTGAGACTCTCAAAAGAGAATCAAATGATCAAGGCACATCTAGCAAAGTTTAGCAATCAATCTTTTGCCTTTTTTTACAACTGATTACACACAATCTTCAATGCAATAAAGCATAAATAGCGACCTTGTGATCGATTGTTAAGTTTTGTGAAACTGGGAACAAGTAGTAGAGGCATTAAACAAACAATATCTTTGGTAAAGTTGAACAGAAATCAAGATTAACCATACATTAATTTAATCAGCTGATAGTAAAAAAAACAAAGCTGCTTGAGACTCAAAGAATACACTATGTCCAATAGCACTCCATTGGCATCATACGGTGGAAGATAGGGGGACATATCCCCCCCCCTGGACTTATTAGGGGGGTGAAACCCACTCCATTTATGAAGGTTGCTGCTTGTCCTGATGAGAATCCACCACATAATCCTATAACATTCATTTGGCTTGATTTCTGCTACACATTACGTAAAAGGCCTATTATCGATGGCAAAAATTCACAGGTCCAGTCGCGGACCGTGACCCGGAGGAGACAAAGCATGGGGGGGCACAGCATTGTTCACAAACAATGCAATGCCCCCCAATGCTTTGTCTCCTCCGGGTCACGGTCTGCTACTGCACAGGTTCCTTCCGGGGGAGAAGGCAACCCTTCCTTCGTCAGTGTCCCCTAACTTTCAGAAGCTGACAATACCCATGCTGCTAGCTGGAATTAAATGAGTACAAGCAAGATTAAATTGAAACAATTTTTTTCATTATTTTTTGTTTTTAATTTCATAATTATTACGATAATTACAACTCTTTATTTAAAAAAAGATCATATGTTAATATTTTTTTTTCTCATGGAAGAGAGGAGACCGACCTCAGCCGGCACAATACAGGATCACGTCATTGTCTAATTTACGTAAATTCCAGCATCATTAAACGTACTACATGTAACTACAAACCCTACTAAACACCCCCCCCAAAAAAAAAAAATTGCGTAGGCTGATTGGGCTATTGGCTACCATTTCAAAAAAAGACTGCATACTTTAGTGTAAGCTTTTGCAATAATTCCATATTTGAAGAGCAGTTGCATCTTTGAGATAATAATACTGCCTAATTTAAAAAAAAAGTCGAAGCGTTTTATATTATAAAACATGAATACTTAATTAACTTAAACTAGCTGAACTACCAAACACTCGTAATACTTTATAAGTGCCATATCTTTATGTACATAAAGACTTCTGCATGTTTTGGTGGTGATTTTTTACCCGATTTCTAAGAAAGCACTGACTGATGGCCTGAGGTCCTGTCCGAGGGACCTGGTAATCAGGATTAATGCCTTATCAAACCTGAGTCATTGGAATCCAAAACCTCTGCTCTACTGACTGAGCTACAGCTCCTCTTAGTATCCACTAAGAGGTAATTTGGGACATGGGCTTACTACGAACCAGTCTATTACATGAGGTATTAAATGTGAAGCTGATTATACATTGTAAGACATACCAGGCCCTCGTTGCATAAAAATTTACCATTGTGGTAACTTTGCCATCCAATTGCAACTTGTCTTGAATCCTTGAATTTGATTGGCTGTTGATCAGCGTTACCATGGTAGTCACCACTGGATGGCAAAGTTACTATAATAGTAATTTTATGCAACGGTGCCCAGCTTCATAACATAGGTGATTGCACTATTGATCCCTGTACCATGATACTGTATTGTTTAATTGACAATCATTGATGAAAAAACAAATTTCTACTGTTAATACGCTACACGTAGGTGGGAATTTGAAGAGCTGTTTGTAACGTTACAAACGACTTTACGCACAACTGGAAGATGTTCTTAGGTGCAAAGTCGGCTACATAGGGATATACGACTTAGGGAGTGTTGCAAGAAAATATTTGTAATTGTTTGCAGACATTCTGTTGCAATTTTACAATTGATATATTAATTTGAGCTAAGTAAATCAGATTACACTCCTTGTTTCAAGGATTAGCAATCAATCGCAAATTCGCAATCAATTTCAAAAGTCATGATTGATTTAGGGACCAAAAAAAGACTTGCAATTGATCTCGAGTTTTTTGCAACGCTCCATAAGAACAAGAAAGAGTCAGCTGTCTTGCGTAATGTCATGCAAAATTATGAACAGCTTTATGGAACACCTACCAGTACAATAACAATCCAAGTCAAGGGCACATAACAGGATAGAATTGACAAGCAACCCTGGAGACCGTTTCATAAAGCTGTTTGTAACTTAAGAGCGATTTAAGAACAACTGGTGATACTTTCATAAGGTAAATGATATCCACCAGATTAGCACTGGAGTCTTTATGCTCCATGTAATACATAAAGTACATTTTCAGGTTCACCAGTCGTTCTTAAAGTCGCTCTTAACTTATGATCAGCTATATGAAACAAGCACCAGGTACTCTTGTATTGCAGATTATAGGAAGTAGCATTCCTTCACAGCAGATTACACATGAAATATACAACAGAATATTGACCTGTACCAGCATACAAACAATATTGATGAGATGTCCGCAACATATATGTTGAACAATGAAACGTGAGACATGCCATATGTACATTAAGATTGGTATGTTTGTAAATGGCAAAGTGGTACAGAGTATAGTTGAAACCTGGTGTAGACATACATATTCAACTGCCTGTTGAACTGGACGAGTTGAAACGTTGAGAAATATCATTTTCTCTGGCTCAGAATTGATTCATAACTTTACATTTGATCATAGAACTGCAAGTTTCAACATGTACATTACATGATTACTGAACTGCAACTTGAAACATTCATTAAAATTGAATACAAAATCCCTGTAACACAAGGCTAAGCGATGGTTATAAGATTGATTGTAAAATTGATTTTCACAATTGATTGAACAACGCAGTCAATGTAATCAATCGTAAAAAAAAATTGTTCCACAATCATTGCTAAACTTTGTGTTACTGGGGCATGGATTCAGATTTTTGCATGAAGCAGGCATCACCATGTACATGTATTCAAAACAAATATAATGGATTGAGATGCATGATTGGCTTTCCATAGTCCAGTTGGTGGTAAAAAAACCATTGATATAAAAAACTTGATAGAGCAACAACACATTCTTTTGAGGCTACCAGAAACACTTCGTTTTGGCCTGGTCCCATATACTGTTAATTGTGTCCTGTAGCTTCTAAGTCTTGCGTTGCCAGCATGAGACGAGCTCAATCCAGTTTATTGTATATCAATGCAAAAAAACATGAATGGAATGCAGTGCGATTGAAAGGTAGTGAAACAGAGTTGTAGAGAATGGTCCAAGTAAAAGGTGAAACTATCTTTCCATTAATTAAAAAATCAACATTGTAATTGTGTGATAACACATTATAGTATCCACTCTCCATTTTATTACTTTCCCCATTTCATTTTGTTTCATAAACTCTACCATGAATTATTCCTTCTAAATTATCAAGCCATTAGGTCTACCTGCTTATTTTCATATTGTATAATTATTTATCATTTACCTGAACTGCAATGTTGTGAATTAGAATTACATGATAAATGCATTGATCAATAGAAGATATCTTATCCTCTATATTTGAAGGCAAGCTGAATATTGTATATAACACACATTTATCAAAGTAAGAAAATGAGTTGTTAAAATAAAATATTTAGTAATTTACAAGTGAACAATGGTTTCGTGATGCTCTCCATCAAAGTGTAAGCTAAAGTTGGCAAAGAACGTATATGTGCAGAGCATAAAGGGATGCTAGTCTTCATTCAGAATCTAAAAATAATTTTTCTTTTACTGCTAATGCTGTTATCATAATGGCAAACCTTCAGGTCAGACAAGAACGAGCCGAGATTTTGAAGCTAATCATTTTTTTTAATTGCTGTGATTATGACAATGGTCATAAGCATCAATATGGACCCTTAATATCACTGCATGCTATGGAGTGAAAGGTAATCACCTTTATATTGCAGAATATTACATACATTTCAAAGACAAGTGGTTTAAATCATAGATTGTCTAAAAAAATCTCAGATACTCCTGATCATTGTTTTCAACAACTATAAAGGAATGAGGCTTTTTGTATGGCTTACATGTCTGTTTGACACTCTGAGAGCACTGCACATTCTCGTAAAATACTCAATCACTTACATCCGCTCAATGCACTACCCATCCACTCCAAAATTAATAACAGTTAATTTTTTTGGCGTAACTGCTATTACGGAGCTGCAGCACTTGTATCACCACTGTTTATGATCTCAATCATTAATGTTCCATTCTCCCAAGCCGATTTGATCCATGATGAGAGGTCAGAGGTCAAAGTTCAGGTCAAGATAGCTTGTCTCTGTTCCATTGGATGGATTGAGGCACTTTCATCTCTTTCTTGGCTTCTCTGGTCAGCAGTAGAAGGCAACATGTCCACTGGAATTAAGGCCTTATGACGGAAATATTCCTTGAACCTTGCGACGGCATATTCCTGTTATTAAATAGAAATCCCATAAAATTAATATACAAGGCATATGAATTATGATATTTCATTTACATAATAATATCATTCAATTATTCTTCTTTATTTTTAAAACCTAATATGAGACAAACACTTCACGCATTAATGACCAAGACGAGTTTGAAATTTTAATGTAAAAACCAGGTTGCGCAGAAAAATGGGACAACATTGGTTCATGATATGACGCCCATGCCTATTCGACGATTGGCTCATTAGCCTTTGTATTCTTTGTTAATAAGCTTCTCTCACTGATCCCTGAAATGAGAGTGGATGTAGATTCACACGTAAGTTTCTGCGCAAATTGTTTCTGATATCTTGTTTGTAATTTGCTATGCATGAACGATTTGCTGAGCTATTCGTTTCACATGAGAGCTAAGTTTTCACTCTTGCGAGGAGTATCAAATTTATGGTAAGAAGTACTTGAAAATTGTAAAATCTATCTCTGAAAATGGGTTTTTTATTTTTGGGATGCACTGTATAACACAATTCTTATATAATGTCCCTATGCACTTACAAGTTTTATTACCATGGAGGTTGCTTCATAGGTACGATTCATAGTCTTCCGCAGCAGACATATCGCTGATTGTTTTGAATAATCGCATCAGACTCATCGGCCCGTATTCTCAAATGAGGTTTCAATTGTACCATGGTACCTATGCAGATTATTAACATAATTACACTAATTTTATCACGTACAAAACAGGTGATTTCAAGTTCAGTGTTGACCTTTTGGTGTTGGTGTTAGGTCAATTTTTACACGATTAAAACGCCAAACACAAAATGAAGAAGGTCCCGAAAAGTCACCCACTAGTTGTTGAGATGTCAATAACATGATTTGGATCAGTTTTACAAACGATGAGTAAGTTTTGGAGCTAGGGGAAGCAATCCAAATTTCAACACCAACACCAACACCATGGCTAACACCGGACTTGAAATCACTCAATGCTAAATCCAATTAAATGAAGCGTGTTAATGGAATGCTTAGTCCATGGTTTTGTACCATGGTGCAATTGAAACCTCTTTTGAGAATAGGGACCATCAAGGCAAAGACAAAAGCTGCAGCCACCCCCTAGATTGTACGATGATGGGGTCCAAACTTGGTAGTAAAGTCTTTGACTTTTAAAAAATGAATGATATTTACCATGTATCCAAAGGTTGTGTGAGATATCTTGGCTTGTACGATAGACCACAGAGCCCATAAGAAATGACTGACAGGACAGAATCTATACAGAGGAAATATAATATAACAAAGAAAGAAATAACAAGTGGAATGCATCTGGCGATTCAACATAGCAGCAGTGCTGACTTTAAAAACTAGTATAACTCGTACAAGATGTTCAGTGATACTTGGTTACTCTTATTTCCACGTTTCATGAACTAGACCAATGCACTTACAGAGATATGATGGTAATTCAACAAATACCCCAATGTGGCCAAAGTTCATTGACCCTAAATGACCTTTGACCTTGATCATGTGACCTGAAACTTGCACAGGATGTTCACTGATACTTGATTACTTATTATGTCCAAGTTTCATGAATCAGATCCATAAACTTTAAAAGTTATGATGGTAATTCAACACATACCCCCAATTCGGCCAAAGGTCATTGACCCTAAATGACTTTTGACCTTGGTCATGTGACGTGAAACTCATGCAGGATATTCAGTGATACTTGATTAACCTTATGGCCAAGTTTCATGGACTAGGTCCATATATTTTACTAAGTTATGATGACATTTCAAAAACTTAACCTTCGGTTAAGATTTTGATGTTGACGCCACCGCCGTCGGAAAAGCGGCGCCTATAGTCTCACTCTGCTATGCAGGTGAGACAAAAATCATTTTCATCACTGAAATATGACTTATAAATAACTTTTTATGACTTAAAATACAATCACTGCACATTGCATGGCATTGCTTATTGCACCCATTGTCCGTTTCATGCAATTTAGTTGGCTGATGGCCCTGTGGAGTTGAATATTGTAACAACATTGCACTTGATTGATCTCCATTCAACAGGTAATACGAAATACTGAAGACAGGTAATTTTCTAACAATATTACAAGCCGGCAGGCAAACCTCTGAAAGAATATATAATTAATATAAGGTTTTATTGTATCGAAATTTGGCTTGTGAGTTTGTTTATCGATGGGTATTATTTCATTAGTTTACACATATCATCATAAAAATCAAGGAAATCAAACATAACTTGGTTCCTAGCCAATCAGAAGTGTCGATTCAGGATTGCGCTTGATTTTAGTGATTCATATTCACACACAATTTTGTGCAACAGTGCAATCAATCACATCTAGACTACAACCAACCTTTTCACTTCCTGCAGAATAGCTTCTTCTTCATCCGCCGAATCGCCATGGCAACTTGGCTGGTACATGCCCATCTGACGGCTGGCTGCGATGTAAGCCCTGATGAAGGTGAGCTGCTGCCCTCTAGAGGGGAAATCCTCCGGTATCAGGGAATAGTAGGGTGCTTCCTTGATGCAGTAATTCATGGACCACTCCACAAAATGATTCGCTAAATCAAATTCCCTAATAGAGTAAGAAATATGAGATATACCAAGTTGGAGTAAATGAAATTATTTGCAGTAAACACCAATTTCCTGAGAAATTGGTGTTTTGGTGTTTTGGTGTTTTCTGTTTTCAATATATCATCCAAGATCTAGCTCTAGTAGTTACATAAACTGAACTTTGTGAAATCATGAAATCTACATGTAAGGGTAAAAAACGATCACGATGAAGATCACCAACATAGATAAGCACTTGTGGGACAGTGTGTTTTTGTTAGGAAAAAGACCGGACAATTTGATGGATTCCATGCTGTTTTGCTAATTTCTCAGCAATTACACAATAACTTCCAGAATCCTTTGGTACAGATTTTTTATTTATACATACAGACACTTGGTCATCATTTTATTGGATTCTGTATGAACTAATTTTGAGATTAAAACAACTGGCATCTATCAAGCTAAGAACCACTTTGTCAAAAAAAATGTTTCACTGAACTTGGATTAGACAATGTGAGATGAGAATGAATGGAAAGCATGATGATTGCAAAGCTTTGTGTTAAGGGCCCTACATGTAGACCAAGTGACAACCTGGACCCCGTAACACAAAGGTTAGCAATTAATAAGTCCGCTTAATTTTCACGATCGATTGTACATTGTAGTCAATGCAATCAATCATTAAAAAACAAATGTTTTACAATCATTGCTAAGCTTCGTTATGGGCACCAGTATTCTTACCTGAAATTATAACTGGAATATTCATAGTCAATCAATATGAGATTCTTCTCATTGGAGTTCTCACCACTGGTAAGGAGTATGTTTCCTAGAATTAAAAGAAAAAATCAAACACTATCAACAATTACTGGTGTTGTTTTGGTTTTAACAGCCTTTCACAATTATGCTTTTCCATAGGGCAATAATACACAATGACTCTAGACACTTCCAAGGGAGACACAACACTTGCTCCTTCGACATTTTCTCAGGATGCCTTTTCATAAAGCTGTTCATAAGTTAAGAGCGACTTTAAGAACAACTGGTGAACCATCCTTACGTGCTAAACCATCACCAATGAACATTTTTCATGCATAAACTATTTACCGCAAGAAAGGATCACCAGTCGTTCTTAATGTTGCTCTTAATTTATGAACAGCTTTATGAAACATCCACCTGGTATTAATATCTCAGAGGGCACAGGGTTAGGTTAGATTTAGAATTGTAATAGAGTTTTTGATCCAGAATAAGGTAAAGATAATGATTAGGGTTTCTTTACTGTTGGACTTTGAATAAATAAAACTTGGAGGTTAGATTTTATGTTTGGGTTTATGTGCAGATTTTTGATTGGAACAATTGAAATGGAACCCTGGTCATCTGTACACAATGAAAGCACTTTCTCCACTCCCTGGGGAGCATACCAACAAGAATTTCCAAACTCATTACAGCATACAATTTATCTCCATTGTGAAGAGTGGAAAAGTGTGGTCAAAGGAAGCTAGCCACATAACAACATATTAAAGATGAACAATTATTTTGTAAGGAATTAAAGCTAATAGAACATTGTGTTTTTTTACATCAGGTACAAATAGGGAGCTGCTCATATGTTACGTCACAAAACCAACATTTTGAAAAGTTCTTCCAAATCTTCATCAATGTGTTTGATTACTTTTCTAGTTTCAGTTTTAATTGATTATTCACCATCACCATTATCATCACCACCACCACCACCGCCACCACCACCACCATCATCATCCTCATCATCATCAATTTCATTTTCATCATCTTCATCATAATCCCCCTCATCATCATCATCATATCAGTTATGCCAGGGTGAACTTCCCTTTAAAGGAAGTATCATAATAAGAAATCAATGTTCATACCTTCTTGGCAGTCATTATGGCAGAAGACGACAGGGCTCTTAGTCTGTGATATCAGTCTCCTGAAAGGGGTTAAAATAAATATGGTACATTAAAATTACCACACATAATACATTTGCTGATCTTGAGACTTAAGTCTAACTGTTATCCCTCAACCTTCAGCCTACACGTAGGAAAAATAGTAGGACAATTAAAAGGTAATACCTTTTACTATCACCATCATGAGTCAATATTTCAATACTATATCATTATAAATCTAGTATTCCTGTGAACAGTTTTATGTGCGAAGTCAGCAACACATAGCACAAGAAAGGGTTATCGGTCATGTGTAGTAAAGTTAATAGTAATTTATAAGCCGCTGACTGTGTGAAATCATGAATCTAGGATGTAAAACGTTTTCTTTTAAAATTAAGTATTTGCAGGGTTACCAGCTTTTCAAGAAAACAAAATTCCTGATTCTTCCCTGATGAAGTTTAAAAAGTTCCTTGATAATTATTTAAACCCATTCCTAGTTTCGCATGTTTTCAAAGTTGTTGTAGTGAACTACATGTATAGGTGTAAGCTTGAGAATTTTTGGGTAATTGAAATTCTGCATTTTTTCCATTCATAATTGTTATACTATCTTCAAAATTACTACTTTTCATTCATGTCCATTCCAAGGCTTCTGGTCTTGGATCAAGGGATCTTTATTGCACCCTTGGACCATAAATCTATCAGTGTAGTGCATTAATGCACAATGACCACTTTCTTCCTTACCCCTCTTCTCTCTTTTCTCCCTCTCCCCCTCTCTCTCCCTCTCTTGTATCCTTGTTTTATACACTAGTGTTATACTGATATTATGGGATGGATGCAGTGAAAAACAAAGAAATTATTATGGGATATCAGGGTTGGGGCATGGACCTCATGCTTTTTGGTAGTTGTGGGCAGTTCAGATTTGTAGTTTGAGAAGGATACATATCAAAATGTAGTGCGGTATTGTTTTGAGCTTCGTCTATTCAAATGGTGGTGGAGGAGAGAGGTTGGCCATTGCAATGGGCAAGTACATTATAATGTAGATGTGGCTTAAGGCTAGGGACGATAGGGTTAACATTTAGTTGATATTTAGTTAAACAATTTAATTAAATGATGATAATTTAAACATTAATTTTAGTTACACTTATGTTTCTTCATTTCAGTTTAGTTTATAATCAGTGTGTATGTGTTGTGAGGGACGAGAGATGACAGTCATTACATCAAACTTTTAGTATGTTTCTAATTCTTAAACACCCCCAGTTAACTACTGGCTAATCCAAACGAACATGCGCCGCATCAGTCTTAGGCAAAACCACGCCCTACATATGTATTTTCAGGATAAAAACAATAATGTGAAACTAATTAGCATCACCATAACCATTTATTCAATGGGTGTTGTTTTGATATGCAACAAAATATAACAGAGTCTGATTGAATTCCACGCTTTCGACTTTTGGGCTGATCAAGATTGATTTTTCCCTCATTTGAGGCATTTTTCCCTGATTTGAGGTAATTTTTATCAAGGTCCCTGATTTTTCCCTGACTAGAAAAATGAAAAATAATTTTCGCTGATTTCCCTGATGGGCTGGGAACCCTGTCTGCTGGGCGTGGTTGATCAGTGATCTGTGGCCTTCTGAATGGAAGGCCATTACTTAAATCCCTTAACCTCTGTAAAGTCCGATCTGAGACTTACAAAATGGATCTCTCTGCATTCTTGCAGGGCATTTGTGTGTCGCACAATTAAGAAGGGTAATAAAGATATATTATGGCATGTATGGATTAGCTAATAGCTTAACTCTTTGTCCTTAAGCGATTTGAACGAGTTATCCAATATTCTCAT